>NW_027206512.1:42912349-42994849 GCF_024711535.1 Dipodomys merriami | reverse complement strand
ACCACCTTCCCAGCCTGATGATCAGCATTTCAGTCCTGACATTTATCCTTAATAGAGCAAGTCTCCACCTTTACTGGGTAGAAGAGCACTGGGAGGGCTTATTAGAATGCAGGTTTCTTCACCCAGAGTTTGGTTTGAGCAATGGTGACCAAGATTTGGGTTATCTTAGGTGATTGTTTTAAAGCAAACACATTAAAAAGAAAGAAAGAAAGAAAGAAAACAACAACAACTCAACAATAGCTGGGCCCCAGTGGCTCATGCTGGTAATCCTAACTACTCAGGAAGCTGAGTCAGCCTGGGCAGAAAAGTCCTTGAGACCCTTTAGACTCTAAAGGACTTAGAGACCAACATCAAATTGATATTGTATGATCTTTTAATTTCTACAAAATCCAGTTATCCAATATTTCAACATTACTGGTTTTACTGGAGACTTCCCTTTATGTCTTAACCTGGCAACACACACACACACACACACACACACAAGATTTCTCTCTCACTCATTAGTGTACTAAATTATAACAAAGGTTTTCTGAAGTTTGGTGGGGTTTTTTTGCTTGTTTATTTTATTTTATTTTATTTTATTTTATGCAAGGCAAGCACTCTACCACCAAGCCACCTTCCCAGCCCTGAAGTTGAAATTCTTTTATTCTTGGACTTCTTTGTCATATTTTGTTTGGTTTGGTTTGGTTTTGGTCGGTCATGGAGCTTGAACTCTAGGCCGGGGCATTGTCCCTCAGCTCTTCGGGCTAGCGCTCTACCACTTGAGCCACAGCACCACTTTTGGCTTTTTCTGTTTATGTGGTGCTGAGGAATCGAACCCAGGGCTTCATGCATGCAAGGCAAGCACTCTACCGCTGAGCCACCTTCCCAGCCCTCTTTTGTCATATTATAAGCTAAAGACACTGTAAGATTCTGTCAGGAAATATTTCTAAAGTGTCTCAAGTATGTCTATAAGCAGAATGCTGATAGAGTTCAGGTCCCATGACTGACAAAAACAAAAATAAACAAGCAAAAAAACCCCACCAAACTTCAGAAAACCTTTGTTATAATTTAGTACACTAATGAGTGAGAGAGAAATCGTGTGTGTGTGTGTGTGTGTGTGTGTGTGTGTGTGTGTGTGTGTGTGTGTTGCCAGGTTAAGACATAAAGGGAAGTCTCCAGTAAAACCAGTAATGTTGAAATATTGGATAACTGGATTTTGTAGAAATTAAAACCTTTCTTTTCACTTTTACAATCAGTGTTAAATCGATTTTTTGTAAATTGAATTTATCTTTTCTCTATTTCTGGAACTTGTATAAAATAGGAATTCTGTCTCTTGAAAATTTGATAAAACTCACTTATTATTTCTTTTCAGCCTAGAGCCTTTTTATGTGGGGAGAAGTAGTATTTTATTGGCTCCCATTTTTAGTGTTCTGTCTTCTTACATTAATTTTGGAATCTTTGTTTTTCTAGAAATGATATCTAGATTATTAAATATATTAGCATAAAATATTTCTATTACTTTATCTTTTTAATGTATTGTTTTGCATTCTTTATTTTTCTCCTGTGAGTAGCCTTACCAGAACTAAGTATTTATCCATTTTATTGCCATCTCTTCTCTTTCCCATTTTCCTTCTCCTTCTCCTTTCTTCTTTTTGCTGTGTTGTCCAGGCTGTCTTCAAAGTCATGGACTCAAGCAATCTTCCTACCTTAATCTCACTAGTAGCTGATTCTAAGCCAATGTGGACAACTTTACTACTCTTTTCAAAAGTTTGTCTATTTTTTTCATTTTCTCAGTTTCTCATTCTGTCATAAATCTGTGCCTTTGTTTAATTCATCTACTTCCCTTTTTAAAAAATAATCATTTGTGGGCTGGGAAGGTGGCTCAGTGGTAGATCGCTTGCCTTGCATGCCTGAGGCCCTGGGTTCGATTCCTCAACACCACATAAGCAAAAAGAAAAAAAGCCGGAAGTGGTGCTGTGGCTCAAGTGGCAGAGCAATAGCCTTGAAGTGAAGAGCTGAGTGATAGCACCCAGGCTCACCAGACCCCTCCCCCCCCCCCCGCCGCAAAAAAAATCATTTGCTTAAAGATAATCACACTTTTAAAGGTAATGCCACAGTGCCTCCTTCCTCACCCAATAACAATTGTCTTCCATATTAACAAGGTCAGAAGACAGTTCTAAAAACTGGCCAAGTTTATTAACTGTTGTAAGAGAAGAAACTTTTTTCTCCATTATCTGGTAAACATTTGCTAAAAACATTTAACATGGAGCCAAGGTTTGTGCTGAGAACTTTACATGTTTTACATGTGTTAAGCTCCACATATTTTGCTGAGATAGACACAATCATTATACTCATTTTACAGAACAGGGAACTGCAGCATGGTGAGACTGTGTGTCTTACTCTAGGTTACATGCCACCTGGGTGGCCCAAATCTAACCCAGAAAGTCAAATTCAAAGTCTATCCTAGAAACTGAGCATTAGCACCTCACACCTTCCGTCCTAGCTATTCAGGAGGCTGAGCTCTGAGGACCCCAGTTCAAAGCCAGCCCAGGCAGAAAATTCCATATCTCTAAGTACCAAAGAAGATGGAAGTGGAGCTGTAACTCAGTGACAACAGTGTCCAGGCCCTGAGTTCAAGGCTACCCTAGAGACCACAGAATAGACCCCTTCCTTAGAAAAGATGAAGACTGGAAGTGGCGCTGTAGCTCAAGTGGTAGAGCGCTTGCCTTGAGTTGAAGAGCTGAGGGACAATGCCCAGGCCCAGAGTTCAAGCCCCACGACCAACAAAAAAATAAATAAATAAAAATAAAAAATAAATTAAAAAAAAGAAAAGAAAAGATGAAGACTATGTCTGCGTTACAACTAACAGCTGAAGTTCCTTTCATTCCAGGCAAATACTACATAGCCACCATGGCACTGATCACAGCCTCCACCGCCCTCACCATCATGGTGATGAACATCCACTTCTGCGGGGCTGAGGCCCGGCCCGTGCCGCATTGGGCCCGTGTGGTCATCTTGAAGCACATGGCTAGGATCTTATTTGTGTACGATGTGGGTGAGAATTGTCTCAGACCGCGCCACCCCCAGGAGCCCGACCACCTGACCAAGGTCTATAGCAAACTCCCAGAGTCTAACCTCAAGACAGCCAGGAACAAAGATCTTTCCAGAAAGAAAGAAGTGACCAGACTCTTAAAGAATGACCTCAGGTGCCAGGATGAGACCCTGCAGGACAGAGATAGCTTCTGTCTGAGGTATGAAGGGCTGACCCGAAACATCGAGTACATCGTCAAGTGCCTCAAAGACCACAAGGCCACCAACTCCAGAGGCAGCGAATGGAAGAAGGTGGCAAAAGTCATAGACCGCTTCTTCATGTGGATTTTTTTCATTATGGTGTTTGTGATGACTATTTTGATCATAGCAAGAGCCGATTAGTAATTAGCATGTGATATTGGGGGAGAACTCAGTAAAATGTCTTTGGTCTCCTCCAATGTTGTTTCCAGCCAGATTGTTTTACATACAAAACTTAGAAAGTTCTATTGGGGCTGGGAAGGTGGCTCAGTGGTAGAGCGCTTGCCTTGCATGCATAAGGCCCTGGGTTTGATTCCTCAGCACCACATAAGCAGAAAAAAGCCAGAAGTGGTGCTGTGGCTCAAGTGGTAGCGCACTAGCCTTGAGCTGAAGAGCTGAGGGACAGTGCCCAGGCCCAGAGTTCAGGCCCCATGACCAACAAAAAAGAAAAAGAAAGAAAGAAAAGAAGAAAAAAGAAAGTTCTATTGTCTGTGCTTTTTATTTTCCCCTTGAAATCAATATTTTTTTGGGGGGGAGGGTCCAGTCATGGGGCCTGAACTCTGGGCCTGGGCACTGTCCCTCAGCTCTTCAGCTCAGGGCTAGCACTCTACCACTTGAGCCACAGCTCCACTTCCAGTTTTTTTCTTTTTTGCTAATGTGGTGCTGAGGAATCGAACCCAGGGCCTCATGCATGCAAGGCAAGTGCTCTACCACTGAGCCACCTTCCCAGCCCTGAAATCAATATTTTTTATCTTTCTGGCAGCACTGGAGTTTGAACTCAGAACCTTGTGCATTTTCCTTCAGTCTGTATTAATGCCGGCTTTTATTTTGTGTTTAGGGATGCTGGGGTTGGAACTCAAGGCCCCATGCTTGATAGGAAAGCATTCTAACACTTGGGCCATGCTACCAGTCTCAAAACATGTTTTTCTTTAGGTATGTGAATAGCAGTACCAAATCTTGAACTCAGGGTCTGGGTGCTGTTCCTGAGCTTCTTTGCTTAAAGTTAGTGTTTACCACTTGAGCCACAGCTCCACTTTTGGCTTTTTTGGTAGTTAATGGAAGATTAGTCTCTCACAGCCTTCCTGTCCAGGCTGGCTTTGGACTTCGATCTTCAAGATCTCAGTCTCCTGAGTAGCTAGAATTATAGGCATGAATTACTAGCACCTGGTTAAACATTATGCTAGCACAGAACTATCCAATTGTGTGTATAACTTTTCCGTAGTTCAGATTTCTTACATCTCAAGATAAATTTGTCTAGAGCTAGACTGAGCAGATCTTGCTGAGTCATGCTAAAAAATGTTAACTTCAATCAGAGAAATCTCTGAGAGACACAGGTTTTTAAGCAAGGGAGTGGTAGAGTCAGATTTGTGTTTCAAAAATAAAACTATAAGCTGGGCACCAGTGGCTCATGCCTGTAATCCTAGCTACGCAGGAGGCTGAGATCTGAGGATCTGGGTTCAAGCCAGCCCGGGCAGGAATGTCCATGAGACTCTTACCTCCAATAAATCACTCAGAAAATTGGAAATGGCTCTGTGGCTCAAATGATAGAGTACTAGCCTTGAGCTGAAGAGCTGAGGGACAGTGCCCAGGCCCAGAGTTCAAGCCCCATGACTGACTATAAACAAACAAACAAACAAACAAATAAATAAATAAAATAGAAAATAAGACTATAGGTAGCAATTAATTTATTGTTGAAAAAAGGAAGCAGGGATCTGTTGTAATGTGATGATGAAGGCCTGACACCCAAGACAGAAGGAAGAAGAAAATGGAAATGACTGTTGGTCACAAAGCAAGCGTGACCTTGAATTGGCAAGACTTGGCGCTTAGCTTGCTGTGACCAGCTGAGGGAGTGATGTGCCAGAGAGATGTAGGGGTGAGAAGGAATTAGCATTCTTAGAAGGGAGGAAACTCAAGGGCAGGAAAAGCTTATTATTTTACAATTGGCAAAAGAGAAAATATGCCTGCAAGGCAGGGCCACAGTCAAGTCAGGGACCAAGAGAGATGCAAGAGTCAAACCTGGGCTGGGCACGGTGGCACATATCTTATAATCCCAGCTATACCAGAGGCAGAAGAGGGAGGATCAAGGTCCAAGTTTAGCCTGGGCAAGATTAGCATGACCCTATCTGAAAAATCAACTAAAGCAAAAAGGGCTGGAGGTGTGGCTCAAGATGTTGAGTGCTTGCCTCATGACACCCTGAATTCAAACTCCAGTCTTGAGAAAGAGGGAGAGGAGAGAAAGAGAGCAAGGAGGAGGAAAAGGAAGCAGGAAGAAGAAAGAAAGAAAGAAAGAAAGAAAGAAAGAAAGAAAGAAAGAAAGAAAGAAAGAAAGAAAGAAAGAAAGAAAGAAAGAAAGAAAGAAAAGAAAAGAAAGGAAGGAAGGAAGGAAGGAAGGAAGGAAGGAAGGAAGGAAGGAAGGAAGAAAGAAAGGAAGGAAGGAAAAAAGAAAGCAGAAGGAAGGGAGGAAGGAAGGGAGAAAGGGAGGAAGGGAGGAAGGAAGGGAGGAAGGGAGGAAAGAAGGGGAGGAGGAAGAGGGAGAGGAGGAGGAGGAGGAAGAGGAGGAGGAGGAGGAGTAATGAGAAGAGAGGAGCCGGGACCAGTGGCTCACACCTGTAATCCTAGATACTCAAGAGGCTGAGATCTGAGGATCACAATTCAAAGCCAGGCCTGGCAGGAAAGTCCATTAGACTTTTATCTCCAATACTCAGAAAACAGGAAGTGATGCTGTTGCTGGAGCTGAAGAGCTGAGGGACAGGGCCCAGGCCCAGAGTTCAAGCCCCATGACCAACAACAACAACAAAAAAGAAATAAAAAAGAGGAGGAGGAGGAGGAAGGAAGGGAGAGAGGAAAGGTCAATCCTAGCATTCAGAGCCTGGTAAATTTGGAAGAGCTACAAATCACATTATTAGTGTCCTGAGATATCCATGCATTTCTTGAGGTCCTGACCTTTGCCCTTTCTGGGTGTCTCTTGTCTACTTTTCCATCAGCTAAGGGCTTAGCTTTGCCAACATAGCCACAGGCAACCCTGGCAAATGGGCAGGCAAACTGGAAACACAGGTTGTGGCTGTGTGAAGCAATGGCTGTGGGTCATTTACAGCCTCTAGGCCTAGCAAAGAACCTCCATCTTCCTCCTCTCAGGTTACACCTTTTGAAATATGACCTAGCTGTTAAGACTTCATAAGCTTCTCCAACCCTACAAAATAAAAGCCCTCGGCCTTTATGTTCCCATCTCTAAGCTCTTTGCAGCCAAGGCTCCTTAGGATACCATCCGGGGTTCTTGCAGGACAGGACAGACCTATCCCAGCAAGGTTGGGAAGGAAGCCATAGACAGGCTTGGCACAGCACAGCTCTGACCACTCAGAGACCTGAGCGGCAGTGGGAGGGCATAGTGACCTGCCGCCAGGACAAGGGACAATGAACTCTAACTGAACGCAGGCCACTTACCCAGTAGGTAAGGACATGGGGGAATGTGCCTGACCCCCTCTTTGCCCCAGACTCCTCCCTGGGCTTACTGAATACCAAATGCAGCAGTCTAGGGAAAGTGTGCCAAATGGCTGATTACTTCCTCCTCCTCTGTTATTACAATGTGTGTGTGTGTGTGTGTGTGTGTGTGTGTGTGTGTGTGTGTGTGTGTGGAATCCCAGCCTTTGACCATGATACCATGTGTTCTACCACCACTGAGCCACTCCCCCCCACCAACCCCACTTTTTGCTTCTTAAGTGACCCCCAGGTTGGCTACAGTCTTTTGTTTTTAGGTAAGGGTTGGTGTCTGGGTGCTGTACCCCCAGCTTTCCTCACTCATGGCCCCATTATGTCCCCACCCCTCCTGACATTTCTCCAAATCATCTGTCTATCCTGGATCAGTAGATCAAGTTTCAAATCCTACAGTCTTCTACTCAGACATTCATTAAATGCCTCACAGGGATTCAAATTCACTATGGCCCAAACGAAGCTCACCATGATTGACACAGCCACCTCAAGCAGTTTTGTTAAGTGATTCACCATCAACTCCATTATCCAGGCTAGGAATCAGGCGCTTACATCATTCTCAATCCTTATCCAAGATTGTCGGCCAATGATCTTGCCCTTTTACAATTAAATGTTCTTTTACTGTTAAATATTTTTCAAATCAAGTCTTCTTTCTGGTCCCGACAAGGGGCTCATTTCTGGTCTTTGCTGTTGCAATATAGTATTCTAAGTGGGCTACCTATTTGTAGTTTCTGGCCCCTGGATTCTGTCTTCCTTCTGTACCAATGCCAATTCTTGTAATTCTTCCTCTTAAAAATTTTGACAAACTAGGGCTGGGAAGGTGGCTCAGTGATAGAGTGCTTGCCTTGCATGCATGAGGACCTAGGTTCGATTCTGCAGCACCACATAAGCAAAAAGCAAAAAGCCGGAAGTGGCGCTGTGGCTCAAGTGGTAGTGAGAGACAGTGCCCAGGCCCAGAGTTCAAGCCCCACGACCGGACCACCCCCCCCCAAAAAAAAATTTGACAAGCTAGATGCCTACAAGATAAAACCCAACTTCCTTAATATAGGAGATCAGAAGTGTGTGTGTGTGTGTGTGTGTGTGTGTGTGTGTGTGTGTGTGTGTGTGTGTGTGTGTGTAATATAGGAGATCAGAAGTATGTGTGTGTGTGTGTGTGTGTGTGTGTATTCTTTTCCAATAGGAAGAAATGTCCTTGTGCTCACCCTTAGTAGTGTCAACTGTTTTCTTGGCTGGGAAAGTAACTACCTTCACAGACTGGGCCTCCTTTCCTGGGGGTCTGAGCGCCCTGGAGCAATCAGGGTCTCTATCATGGAAGGGATCTAACCCTAGATCCTGGATGTTTGATGGTTAGAGATAGAGCTGGCTTGCTGGGACTCGGACTCATGACTGGATGAGCTAGGCACTTCCTTCATCTGAGACCTTGAATCCATGTTACGTGTGGACAAACCAACACCAAGAGCCAAAGAAAACACATGAGAAGATTGTGAAGGTTCTTGCTTGAGAAGACAGTGAAGGTCATGGTAAGCAGGTCGAATTGGAATGGGGCTAAGAATCAACCAAAAAAAAATATTCAGTGTAATGAACAGATAAGTTAGAAATTAATGTCAGCTGATGTGGAAAGGAAATATAGAAAAATGGGAGTCATTTGGTTTGAGGAAAATAAAAAGACAAATCCCACAATCAAATCAAATCAGGACTTTGAGTAACATAAATGCTAAAATTAACTTGAGATTGGCTAAAGACTTACATGTAAAAACAAAATCTAAACATAAATTCTGTGAGAAAATCTAGGAGACAGCATTGCTTTATGAAGAATTAGAAATGAGGAGCTGAGCTATAGCAGTAGAGAACCTGATGCACATACTTAGGGTCCTGGGTTAGATCCCCAGCCCTGCAAAACAAAACACAAAACTAACAATAAAACAAACAAAAACCAATTCACACACCACACACACACACACACACACACACACACACACACACACACACACACACAGAGAGAAACTAACAGACAGTGGTTCATGCCTGTAATACCAGTACTTGGGAGATGGAGACAGCAAGATTGTGAGTTTGAAGACTGTCAGCACTATATAGTGAGATCCAGTCTCAAAACAAAAAGAAAAGGGCTGGGATTGTGGCTTAGTGGTAGAGTGCTTGCCTAGCATGCATGAAGTCCTGGGTTTGATTCCTCAGTATCTCATAAACAGAAAAAGCCAGAAATGGTGCTGTGACTCAAGTGGTAGGTAGAGTGCTAGCCTTGAGCAAAGAGAAGTTTGGGGACAGTGCCCAGGCTGCCAGGACTGGCCAAAAAAAGAAAAAGTAAGAAAAATACAAAATCAAGCCAAAATTATACCAGAAAACAGAAGTTAAAAAGAAAAGACAAGGGCTGGGAAGGTGGCTCAGTGGTAGAGCGCTTGCCTTGCATGCCTGAGGCCCTGGGTTCAATTCCTCAGCACCACATAAGCAAAAAGAAAAAAAGCCGGAAGTGGTGCTGTGGCTCAAGTGGTAGAGCGCTAGCCTTGAGCTGAAGAGCTGAGGGACAGTGCCCAGGCCCAGAGTTCAGGCCCCACAACTGGACCCCCCCCAAAAAAAAGAAAGAAAAGACAAATATATTGGCTACTTTATACCATGCTCCAATTTATGTGACAAAAGGTAGAATGAAACTATTTAATAAAGAATTAAAAGAGATATCTTGCCCATGTAATTGTAACCCCTCTGTACAGTATTTTCACAATAAAAAATATGTTTTAAAAAAAGAATTAAATGAGAAATAATAGATTGGAATGTACCATTAATACTCCCAACATTATATTTGTAAGCACTGAGAGTAAACAACTACAAAAAATGAAGATACTACCCACTTAAGAATAATTAAAAATAAGAAGATAATTTAGGGGAAAAAAACTCATATGGCTAAAACAAAACAATTAAAGCCATACAGTTTTATGGGCACCAGGGGCTCATGCCTGTAATCGTAGCTACTCAGGAGGCTAAGATCTGAAGATCACGGTTCAAAGCCAGCCCAGGCAGGAAAGTCTGTGAGACTCTTACCTTCAATAAGCCACTCAGAAAACCGGAAGTGGCACTGTGGTTCCAGTGGTAGGACGCTAGCCTTGAGCTGAAGAGCTGAGGGACAGCGCCTAGGCTCTGAGTTCAAGCCCCATGACCAACAACAACAACACAACCCCCCACCATACAGTCTGCTAAAGGACACAGTAGTTCAGGAAGTGCAAATCAATGGAATGTGATTTTTTTTTTTTTTTTTTTTGGGTCCGGTCGTGGGGCCTGAACTCTGGGCCTGGGCACTGTCCCTCAGCTCTTCAGCTCAAGGCTAGTGCTCTACCACTTGAGCCACAGCGCCACTTCCGGCTTTTTTCTTTTTGCTTATGTGGTGCTGAGGAATCAAACCCGGGGCCTTGAGCATGCAAGGCAAGCACTCTACCACTGAGCCACCTTCCCAGCCCCGGAATGTGATTTTTTTTAACCCCGCTGGCTGGCAAATGTTTAAAAAGATCCTAATGACATATGCGTGGCAGTTGGGAAGAGCAGAGAGGCGAGGACTCCTCTCAGACTCCACTGGGGAAAATGTGAAGAACATTTTTTGAAAGCAGCTTAACATTTAAAAATTGTTAAAAATAGGGGCTGGTGTGGAGAAAGAGGAACCCTATTACACTTATACAACCACTTTGGAAAGCAGTCTGGAGGGTGCTTAGAAAGCTAAAGATTGACCTCCCTTACGACCCAGTCATACCACTTCTAGGCATCTACCCTGAACAACAGGAACCAATATACAAGGACACGTGCACCTCCATGTTTATTGCAGCACTGTTCGCAATAGCTAGGATATGGAAACAACCTAGATGCCCCACCACAGATGAATGGATCCAAAAATTGTGGTATCTATACACAATGGAATATTATGCAGCCATTAGAAATGACAAAATAATGGCATTTGCAGGGAAATGGATGGAGCTAGAAGGAATCATGTTGAGCGAGGTAAGCCAAGAACGAAGAGACAAACAGTACATGGTCTCCCTGATAAGTGGATGCTAAATCCAAAATGCTAGGTGATATGACAAAACTAACAGGACTTAAGAAACAAAGAACTCCCACTCATCTGGTTGAACCACTACCAAATATCCCCATGCTGCTGATCACATATATGGTATATAACATGTGAGCACCGTTATATATTACAGACTGTGATAGACAATTTGCTCCAAGAAAGTTAGAATGAACTTGTGACTTTAAATGAGCATCATTATTCCACAATACTGTGAATTTCCAGAAATTATGTAATCACTTAATCACAATCAAAAAAAAAAAAAAAAAAAAGAACCTCGGGGAAGGGAGGGGGGAGGGGATGGTAGGGGGAAAACAATGGAGGGGGTAACAATGTTCAAGAGGAAGTGTACTCATTACCTCACTCATGTAACTGTAACCCTCTGTATAGTATCTTTACAATAAAAAAAAATTAAAAAAAATAGGGGCTGGGAAGGTGGCTCAGTGGTAGAGTGCTTGCCTTGCAAGCATGAGGCCCTGGGTTCGATTCCTCAGCACCACATAAGCAGAAAAAGCCACAGGTGGTGCCGTAACTCAAGTGGTAGAGCACTAGCCTTGAACTGAAGAGCTGAGGGACAGTGCCCAGGCCCAGAGCTCAGGCCCCACGACCGACAAAAAAAATAAAATAAAATAATAATTAAATAATTAAAAATAAATCCTTTGCCATGGAAATCACTTTTCTGGATATCTAGCTTGTAGAAATAGAAGTATGATGGATTTACAGGGTGGATTATTACATGGTCACTAAAAAGAGTAGTTTAGAGCTCTATTGATTGAAACAGAACTTCCACTAGGTTTTGTTAATAAAAGAGAGATATACAAAGACTTATACGATCATAATTTTGTCAAATGAACTGTGACAACACAAATGTGTATATGAATATGACTATCATGGAGAAAAATATGGAAATAATAAAGTCCAGGGTATTAAAGTTAATATGTGAGAAAGGGAAAGAGAGAAGGAAGCCAATAGGAGTCACTAATAAAAGCCAATGCTTTATATATACATAAAATTTTTTAGCTGGGCACCAGTGGCTCAAGCTTGTAATCCTAGCTACTCAGGAGGCTAAGATCTGAGGATCACCATTCAAAGCAGCCTAAACAGCAAAGTCTGTGAGACTCTTATCTCCAATTAACCATCTCACACACACACACACACACACACACACACACACACACACACACACACACACACACACACACACACACACACACACACACACACACACACACACACACACACACACACACACACACACACACACACACACACACACACACACACACACAAGGCCAGAAGTAGAGCACTAACCTTGAATGTGGTAGAGCTCTAGCCTTGAGCAAAAAGCAACACACGGACAGTTCTAGGCCCTGAGTGCACACTGCAAGACCAGCAAAAAGACAAAATAAGCAACACACAAAAGCACGGAGCAAAGAACAAACAACAACAACAAACCACCAAAAGGTCCAGAGCTTGGCTACCAAGACGTAGGAATCGCTTATTTATCTTCACATTCCATCAGCACCCGAGGCCCTGCTGGAGGGTACTAGAACCAGCTACCACCCACTGAGTGACTCAAAGCACCACAATTTATTGTCTCACAGCTCCCCAGGCTACGAGGTCCAAAGGGAGGTGCTGACCTGGGTCTGTTCTTTCTGCAGTTTCTCAAGGAGAACACCTTCCTTCCCCGCTCTGGCTGCTGCCCACCATCCTTTGTGCGCCTTGGTTCACAGCACTTACACTCTAGTCTCCATTCCATCCCACATGGTGTTCTCCCTGGGTGTCTCTGTCTCCACCCCAAATGTCTCCCTCCCATAGGGACACCAAACAACTATATTAGGGCCTCCCCCTGCCCCCTACCTAACAGAACCCATTTCCACCGGCTCTTCAGAGAGACTATTTCTTTTTTTATTTTCTCTTTTTAAAAAATAGAATTCTCTTGATATTAAGGTGTTGGACAGAGGGGTGACTGTTTCCAGTCAGGTAATCAGTACATTTCTTTTTTGGACAAGGTCACCTTCTCTTTCCTTCAGTTTTCCCCCTCTCGTCAGAGACCCTATTTGTAAATAACATCACACACACATTAGGGATTAGGACTTTGACATATGTGGTGGGGGGCACAATTGAACCCATAGCAGTCATGTGGCATATTCCTGAGGTCTTTTTTTTTTTTTAATACAATTGAAGTCATAGTGTTCTGTGAAAAGGGAAAAATTCTCAAGCAATGAGATTAATAATAGGTACCTAATTGTAGCCAATCATGTCAATTGGGGGACAGGAAGAAATGAAATACAGTAAGTCAATATGAGGAAAAGGATGATGAGAGGAATAGCACTAGATTCTGTCTACATGTTTCCTGATGCAGGTCCCAGAAACACAGGTGAATAAGATTTCTACTTTACACACTTGTTGTTTAGTTGTGCTCACAATTGAATGACTCCTCACAGGTGAGCAGCCCAGGGGTTAGGAGTAAGCAAGACTAGAACCTCACTTTCAAGAAAGAAGAGGCATTACTTCCAGACCCCAGCAAAATGAAAAAGGGTCTTTGGTCCTCCTCCCCCGAACCCCCCACCCTCTGCAGGAAAAAAGTATCCCATATTCCTATTGTTTTTCATTAACCAGACTCAAGAAAGGAATCTGAGCCACACAATAGTGGCTCACACGTATAATCCTAACTCCTCAGGCTGAGATCTGAAGATCTCCATTCAAAGCCAGTCTGGGGAAGGAAAATCTGTGAGACTCTTATCTCCAATTAACCACCAGAAAACTGGAAATGGCACTGTGGCTCAAGTGGTAGAGCGCTAGACTTGAGCTGAAGAGCTCAGGGACAGTGCCCAGGCCCAGACCCCCAACTGACCAAAAAAAAAAAAAAAAAAAAAGAAAAAGGAATCTGACCACCTGTTGGCTGGTAGGAATACACAGAATCCACTGTAACAAAGCTTTGGCAGGGGTTTGAATTTGGGAAAAAAAAAAAAAAAAAAAGGAAAACCACTAAGCAAAGAGAAGGGACAATGGTGTGATTCAGAAATATGAACTGGAAAAAATTCAGCATATTTATGGAGACATATGAGTCTGAGCTTTCACTGGGTTTGAAGAAACAGCATTTTGACAAATTCTGGCTGCAAGCTCCCATTTCTGGATAGAGCCCAAGGGAGGATTTCTTTCTTTCTTTCTTTTTTTATGGTCTTGGGGCTTCAACTCAGGGCCTGGCACTGTCCCTGAACCTTTTTGTGTTCAAAGCTAGCCGCTACCACTTGAGCCACAGTGCTACTTCCAGCTTTTTCTGAGTAATTTATTGGATAGAAGTGTCCCACGGACTTTTCTGTCTGGGCTAGCTTGGAATCGTGATCATCAGATCTCAGACTCCTGAGTAGTTAGGACAACAGGCGTGCCCCACCAGTGCCTGGCTGGTTTCTTTGCTCTGTCTTGAAAAGTGTGGTTAGAGCTTTCTCACGTATTCAGTCACTTATACAACAGTACCTTCACTGGAAGGTCCCAAGGTTAGGAGTTGATCCTGAAACCCTAACCATTGAGTTGCATTAGAAGATCTTGAAGAGTTGAGGTAGGACTCCACCTCTATCCCTAGGAGTCTAGGGGGGAAACAAAGCCCAAGTGGATGCTTTCCACCAAGTTTTCTTAGTGAATTAATAAGTGATACCAAGTTGGGCTCCTGTGTCCCACACCTACCCTAGCTACTCAGGAGGCTGAGATCTGAGGACCATGGTTCAAAGCCAGTCCAGGCAAACAAACAACAGAAAGCTGGAAGTGAAGGTGTGATTCAAGTGGTAGAGTGCCAGCCTTGAATGAAAAAGCTAAGGGACAGTGCCTAGGCCTGAGTTCTAGCCACACACACACACACACACACACACACACACACACACACAATATCTGACTATAATGGTCACCACTGTGCTCAGATCTAAATCATGGGCATTCCTAGAATCTAAAACAATCTACCAGCCGGGCGCTGGTGGCTCACGCCTGTAATCCTAGCTACTCAGGAGGCTGAGATCTGAGGATCGCGGTTCAAAGCCAGCCTGGGCAGGAAAGACCGTGAGACTCCTATCTCCAATAAACCACCAGAAAACCGGAAGTGGCGCTGTAGCTCAAGTGGTAGAGCGCTCGCCTTGAGCTGAAGAGCTGAAGGACAGAGTTCAAGCCCCACAACCGACAAAAAATAAATAAATAAATAAATAAATAAATAAAACAATCTACCTACAGAAAGCGATATGTCTTCCTTTGCAACATTACAGTGAGCTCTTACTGGCTGGTTTAGAGGGACACCATTTACCATTTTAAGCCACAAGTCTACCTGAGCCTGTGTGGGCTGTGTGGCTGCATGAATACAGAACTTGAGATCTTCACATCTGATTACTGGGTCAAGGTCCAGCAAGCAGCTTCCTGCAGAGAAGTGGCCAATATCCAGGAGCCCTTTGTCCCCAGGAGGGCATGAGGAGGCCAGTTCCTACCAGTTTGGGCACCTGCTGTAGGCTCAAAACTGCAGCTCCCCGGGAGTTCTAGCCTCCTGCTAAGTCTAACTGTAACATTTGGTTCAACCCCTCTGCAATGGAGCAGTAACTTAGACTGTTTTGAAAAGTGTGTTGCAAATGGAACAAGAGCTATATAGATGGTTTGCAAACTGGGAGTGGTGGTAATATTGGTAATCCCAGCTCTTGGGAGGCTGTGTGAGGAAGATCTCAAATTCAAGGCTTTCCTGGGCTTTATATCAGTCATGGGGCTTGAACTCAGGGTCTGTGTGTTATCCCTGAGCTCTTTTTTGCTCAAGGCTAGTGCTCTACCACTGTGAGCCACAGTTCCACTTAACAGTTTTTGAGTGGTTAATTGGAGATAAGAGTCTCATGGGGCTGGCTTCCAACTGCTCTCCTCAGATCTCAGCCTCCTGAATAGCTAGGATTATAGAAGTGAGCCATGGGAGCCAGCTGGTTTCTACTTTTATCAGGAAGCAAAATCTTTTCCAGAGGTTCCAGGAGTATTTTCTTCTACAACTCATTGGCCAGAATCTGGTCACAGGAGACAGCCTCGACCAATCACTGGTGAGGGTGTGGACTAGCATGATTTACTTTAGCAGGCAGATTTATACTCATTGTTGTTCTCTCTTTACCCCAATAATAGCAGGCAGGGAGAATTTTGTTGGGGTAACTCAGAGTGGAACAAAATAACATTGGAAAATAACAGAAAACAGAGAGATTCAAGTGACTGATTCATATCAAGATGCCTTGACGTGACTTTTTATGTAATAGGGCAAACATAAATTTTTCCCTATCTTATCAAAATGGACATTAATCTTAAATACGATGGGGCAGGGGAGGTGCATAAACCTTTCTGTATGGCTATGTATGTTTCAAGTAGCCCAGTTCTAGGCCCTAACACCAACTCTGAGATCAGTCAGCCCCTAGGAACAGAAGTTGCCAGCTCAGTCTGAAATTTAAATCCTTACTAAGAAATTATCTGGTTTGATACATTGTAAAAGAGTGCAGAAGGGGGCTGGGAAGGTGGCTCAGTGGTAGAGCGCTTGCCTTGCATGCTCAAGGCCCTGGGTTCGATTCCTCAGCACCACATAAGCAAAAAGAAAAAAGCCGGAAGTGGCGCTGTGGCTCAAGTGGTAGAGTGCTAGCCTTGAGCTGAAGAGCTGAGGGACATCACCCAGGCCCAGAGTTCAGGCCTCACAACCGGACCCCCCCCCCCAAAAAAAAAAAAAGAGTGCAGAAGGGAGAAAAGGACTTTCTAAGTCAAGAGAAGGTGAACATAAGAACAAAACACTTAATAAAGATTGGGCATGCCAGGCGCCAGCGGCTCATGCCTGTAATCCAAGCTACTCAGGAAGCTGAGATCTGAGGATCATGGTTCAAAGAAAGCCAGCCTGGGCAGGAAAGACTCTTTTTTTTTAAATTTAATTTTATTTTATTTGTGAACATACTGTACAGAGGAGTTACAATTACATGGGCAGGATAATGCGTACATTTCTTACCAAGCATTGCAGCCTCCTCCTTTGTTTACCCTTCACATCCCTTCCCAGCCTCCCCCCTCCCCCCCAAGGAAAGACTCTTATCTCCAATAAACCATTAAGAAAACCAGAAGTGGAGCCGTGGCTCAAGTGGTAGGACTCTAGTCTTGAGCTTAAGAAGAGTTCAAGCCCCATAACCAAAAAAAGGAAGAAAAAAGAAAAAAGGTTAAAATGACATACATTAAGTCATCCTTAAAGATTACTCTTGAGGGCTGGGAAGGTGGCTCAGTGGTAGAGTGCTTGCCTTGCATGCATGAGGCCCTGGGTTCAATTCCTCAGCACTACATAAGCAGAAAAAGCAGAAGTGGAGCTGTGGCTCAAGTGGTAGAGCCTTGAGCTGAAGAGCTGAAGGGCAGTGCCCAGGCTCAGAGTTCAGGCCCCATGACAAGAAGAAGAAAAGAAGAAGAAGAAGAAGAAGAAGAAGAAGAAGAAGAAGAAGAAGAAGAAGAAGAAGAAGAAGAAGAGGAGGAGGAGGAGGAGGAGGAGGAGGAGGAGGAGGTGGAGGAGGAGGAGGAGGAGGAGGAGGAGGAGGAGGAGGAGGAGGAGGAGGAGGAGGAGGAGGAGGAGGAGGAGGAGGAAGAAGAAGAAGACGACGACGAAGAAGAAGAAGATTGCTCATGATCAAATGTTACCCACTTATGAGAGGCAAATATAAGATGGAAGATTGTTATAGAAGTTAAAATGATAGGCTACTATGTGAGGGTAGATTCTATTTTTGAACATAAAAATGTTTTGTTAATAGAAAACCTGGTGGAGTTGGGGAGAGATGGAAGAAAAAGATGAAAGAGGTGACATTGATCAAGATGCAATGTGCTCATAAGCTGACATGTTGAACTGTTACCCCTTTGCACAACTACTTAATAATTTTTAAAAATTGGGAATGTGGCTTAGTAGTAGAGTGCTTGCCTAGCATGCATGAACATTTGAGTTCAATTCCTTAGTTCTACATAAACAGAAAAAAAAGAGCCAGAAGTGGTGCTATGGCTCAAGTGATAGAGGGCTAGCCTTGAGCAAAAGAAGCTCATTGACACTTGAACTTATAGGCATAGGAAGGAACTTCCCGAACAGAGTCCCAGGGGCACAACAAATTGGAGAGAGATTTGACAAATGGGACTATCTAAAAAGCTTCTGCACAGCTAAAGCTATCAAAACCAAGCTAGAAAGACAGCCAACTAATTGGGAACAAATATTTACCAGCAATATATCAGACAAGGGGTTAATATCCAGTATATGCAGGGAATTCAAGAAACTAATCCCTTCCAAACCTAACAAACCAATTACTAAATGGGCAAGGGAACTAAAGAGAGACTTCTCAGATGAAGAAATAAAAATGGCAAAGAAACACATGAGGAAATGTTCATCATCCTTGGTTGTGAAGGAAATGCAAATAAAGACAACCCTGAGATACCACCTTACCCCAGTCAGAATGTCCCACATCCACAAGTCAGCCAACGACAAATGCTGGAGGGGATGTGGAGAAAGAGGAACCCTATTACACTGCTGGTGGGAATGTACACTTATACAACCACTTTGGAAAGCAGTCTGGAGGGTCCTCAGAAAGCTAAGTATTGACCTCCCTTATGAACCAGTCATACCACTTCTAGGCATCTATCCTGAACAACAGGAACCAATATACAAGGACACATGCACCTCCATGTTTATTGCTGCACTGTTCACAATAGCTAGGATATGAAAAACCCAGAGGCTGCACCACAGATGAATGGATCCAAAAACTGTAGTATCTATACACAATGGAATATTATGCAGCCATTAGAAATGACAAAATAATGACATTTGCAGGGAAATGGATGGAGCTAGAAGGAATCATGTTGAGCGAGGTAAGCCAAGAGCAAAGAGACAAACGGTACCTGGTCTCCCTGATAATGTTAGGTGATACGACAAAATTAACAGGACTTAAGAAACAAAGAACTTCCACTCATCTGGTCGAACCACTACTAAATATCCCCATGCTGCTGATCACATGTATGGTGTACACTGTTATATGTTATAGACCGTGATAGACAATTTGCTCCAGGAAAGTTAGAATGTGTTTGTGATTTTAACTGAGCATCACTATTCCACAATACTGTGAAATTTGAGAAATTGTATAATCACTTACTCACAATAAAAAAAAAGAAGCTCAGGGACAGTACCTAGGCCCTGAGTTCAAGCCACAGGACTGGAAAAGGAGGAGGAGAAGAAAAAAGAAGAAGAAAGAAGAAGAAGAAGAAGAAGAAGAAGAAGAAGAAGAAGAAGAAGAAGAAGAAGAAGAAGAAGAAGAAGAAGAAGAAGAAGAAGAAGAAGAAAGAAGAAGAAGAAGAAGAAGAAGAAGAAAGAAGAAGAAGAAGAAGAAGAAGAAGAAGAAGAAGAAGAAGAAGAAGAAGAAGAAGAAGAAGAAGAAGAAGAAGAAGAAAGAGGAGGAGGAGAAGAGGAGGAGGAGGAGGAGGAGGAAGAGGAGGAAGAGGAAGAGGAGGAGGAGGAGGAAGAGAAGGAGGAGGAAGAGAAGGAGGAGGAGGAAGAGGAGGAGGAGGAAGAGGAGGAGGAAGAGGAGGAGGAGGAGGAAGAGGAGGAGGAGGAAGAGGAGGAGGAGGAAGAGGAGGTGGAGGAAAGAGGAAGAAAAGAAAACATTTTCACATTTTGTTGAAATAAACATCCACATTTGTAAAAAAAAAAAAAAAAAAAAAAAAACAAAAACAAAAAAAAAACAAAAAGAAAAGAAAAAGAAAAGCATGCCCTAGAATAGATTTGCCAAGTAAGTGTAAACAACCTGGCTATTAATCTATCATCCTGATTAGGAACCTTGATAGTTCCCTAAGAAGATGTTGCTCTCAGGAACTGTATTCTTGGTAGATTAAAATATCAAAATTATTTTCTAAAAAAAAAAAAAGCATTGTACTCATTAGCTGACATATTGGATTAAAACTTTTTTTTTTTACAACTATAAATTGTGTGTGTGTGTGTGTAAGTACTTGGAATGGGTGCTGTCTTGAGCTTCTTATTTTTTTGTCAGTCATGGGGCTTGAACTCTGGGCCTGAACGTTGTCCCTCAGCTCTTCAGCTCAAGGCTAGCACTCTACCACTTGAGCCACAGCGCCACTTCTGGCTTTCCGAGTGGTTTATTGAAGATAAGAGTCTCATGGAGTTTCTTGCCCTGGCTGGCTTTGCACTTCGATCCTTAGATCTCAGCCTCCTGAGTAGCTAGGATTATAGGTGAGCTACCAGTGCCCAGCTTGTCTTGAGCTTCTTTTACTTAAGGTTCTACCACTTGAACCACAGCTCCATTTCTGGCCTTTTATGGTTAATTGGAGATAAACGTTTCATAGACTTTCCTGCCTGAGCTAACTTCAAACTGTGATCCACAGATCTCAGCCTCCCAAGTAGCTAGGATTACAGGTATGAGCCACCAGTGCCTGGATGAAAAAATACTTTTTTATGGTTTTTTTTTTTTTGGGGGGGGGGTCCGGTCATGGGGCCTGATCTCTGGGCCTGGGTGCTGTCCCTCAGCTCTTCAGCTCAAGGCTAGTGCTCTACCACTTGAGCCACAGCGCCACTTCCGGCTTTTTTCTTTTTGCTTATGTGGTGCTGAGGAATCGAACCCAGGGCCTTGAGCATGCAAGGCAAGCACTCTACCACTGAGCCACCTTCCCAGCCGGAAAAAAATACTTTTTTAAATTGAAAAAAAAAAAAGAAAAAAAGCCAGATGCTAGCCTTGAGCCAAAAAAAAAAAAAGTTCAGGGACAGCAATCCAGGATCATGAGTTCAAGCCCTAGGACTGGCACAAAAATAAATAAGAAAAAAAGAAAATCTATTTCCTGCCCTTCTAAAAGAAACAAGTATTTACTGACCACTCCTCTCCAGCTGCCGGTTAGGCAGTGGCTGCACGCTGGCCTCGACCGCAGGCGGCAGCCCTCTGTCTCTGAACTTGACCAGACCCTTCCCATTGGCTAAGTCTCAAGGGCGGTTTTTCCTGTCCCGGTTCCATGCTCAGTTCATTATGGGTCCTTGAGCCAGGATAGTTAGCTCTAAGTTTATTGGGAGCCGTGGGATTCCAGGTGTAGTCACAACAGCCAGGCAATTGTTAGCCATGCAAATTCTAGAACTTCACCACAGCCCACGGCATCAGGAATTCTGAGTAGGCTCAGAACTGGGGGTTTGAACTGGCCCTTTCTGGGACCCTGATGGGCTTTGGTTTGAGAGAGAATAGGGAAGGGCAAAGGGCAATAAGCTGGGCTGCCCAGGTGTGAAACCAACTCAGTGCTCTGAGTGACCTCGAGGCAGTTAGGTGACCTCTCTGTGCCCCAATTTCCTCATTCACTTGAGGATGACAGTCACACCTCTCTCACCCAGCTCTGTGAGGATCCAGTGAGGCCGAATAACACCTAGTTCATAGTGTTTCCTAGCTGACCCCTGATACCACTCACGGTTGACGTGCCTATTATGAACGTCACCAGGGCAAGAGCCAACGGGAGGAGGCGCTAAGCACACTGTGGTGACATTTTGGCATTCTGTATCTTCCTCCTGGTCTGGAGCTTGGGCTCCATTCCTACCCAAACTGGTTTGGGGAAGTGGAGGAACAGTAAGGTTGAACCTCATCATGTCGGGAGAGTCAGCAAGCTGCTTGAATCGTGTTTGAACTGTTGATTGCTAGGCACCATGAGTATTAAAGCAGGTGGAGCTGGTTCTTAAGAGTTCAATTTTATTTTATAATGTGTTTCAGTTTTAGCTTAAGGGAGTAATTAAGCTAGTTTGATCACAAAACTGCAATGAAACAGAGGAGGAGAAAAAGAAGAAGGTAGAGAGCAAGGGGAAAGGAAAGGAGAAGGAAAAGGAGAAGGAAAAGAGAAAGGAAGGAAGGAAGTAGGGAAGGAAGGAACAAAGAAGGAAGGAAATAAACCAGGCACTTAGTGGTGCATGCTTAGAATCTGAACTACTCAGGAGGCTGAGATATGAGGCTTATGGTTCAAAGCCAGCTCAGGCAGAAAGGTCTGTGAGACTCTTTTCTCCAATAAAGTACTCAGAAAAATCCAGAAGTAGTGCTGTGGCTCAACTGGTAGAGCTCTGGCCTTGAGTGCAAGAAGCTTAGGGACAATGCCCAGGCCCTGAGTTCAACCCTTAGGACTGGCAGAAAAAAAAGTATCTAAAGATAAAGCAATCTTTATATTGCTAAAGCTATCTTTATATTGCTATTACCACTTCTCCAAATATGATTACCTAGTGTGTTTAGTATGTTATCAATTAAAGAGACTAAACTGACAGGCGCCAGTGGCTCACACCTGTAATCCTAGCTACTAGGACAAAAAAAAAAAAAAAAAAAAAGGTCATCTCAGGCAGTTTTTCATTCTCTCTCACTCCCTCTGTATGGTGGTGGTGGTGGTGGTGGTGGTGGTGGTGTGGTGTGTGTGTGTGTGTGTGTGTGTGTGTGTGTATGCTGGTACTGAGGCTTGAACTCAGAGTCTGAGTGCTGTCCTTTAGCTTTTTTTTTTTTTTTTTAAAATCAGTCGTGGGGCCTGAATTCTGGGCCTGAGTGCTGTCCCTTGCGTTCTTCAGCACAAAGAGAGCACTCTACCATTTGAGCCACAGCACCACTTCCAGTTTTCTGGTGGTTAATTGGAGATAAGAGTCTCACAGATGTTCCTGCCCGGGGTTGGCTTTGAACACCGATCCTCAGATCTCAGCCTCCTGAGTAGCTAGGATTACAAGGGTGAGCCACTGGCACCCAGCTGGTCCTTTAGCTTTTTTACTCAAGTCTGGTACTCTACCACTTGAGCTGCAGCTCCACTTTTGGCTTTTTGGTGGTTACCTGGAGATAAGAATCTCACAGGGGCTGGGAAGGTGGCTCGGGTAGAACGCTTGCCTTGCATGCATGAGGCCCTGGATTTGATTCCTTACCACCCACATAAACAGAAAAGGCCAGAAGTGGCAATGTGGCTCAAGTGGTAGAGTGCTAGCCAAAAAAAAAAAAAGGAGTCTCACAGACTTTCCTGCTCTAGCTGGCTTCTAACCACAATCTTCAAAATATCACCCTCCTGAGCAGCTAGGCATGAGCCACTGGCCTTGGCCCCATCACAAGCTTTTAATCTTCTGTTGTACATGCTCTTACACCCGCCTTTGTAAGATTCACCTGGGGCTCGCTGCTCACCTTCTAAAAGTCCTTGGCTTCTCCTGTTCCCGGTGAGCACAGGGCCTCTGTAGCAGCCGCCGGGCAGCTGTTGTTGGAAACTGGCCAATAATGGAGGAAGAATTTATTGATTGTTCTCCAAGTCAGTGAGAGGGACAAAAAAACAGTGTTAGAAATCAGAGAAGGGAGATGGCAGAGACCATAAAAACAGGAGGCCGCTATGCTTAGCGTCCATAGCCACTGATCTTCCGTTGCTGCTATTGGTTTGGTGTCACTGTACAGCCCAAGCTTTTGGTCATGGATCTGAACATTCGACCTCTCCACCATCACCATGGATATAACTAATACCACTGCTTCCATCACTACGGGGCTGAGAGTCTGGGAGTGGGAGGGACCATGTCCTAGATACTATGTAGCCTCACGGGCAGACAAGGATAAGAAGGACAAAGATTTTTGCCCTTTAGCTTCTGAGCTGTGCATTGGGTTGAATAACAAGCAGTAGACACAAAGATCTTCATGCTGGGTTCACTGACCCTGGGGGACTTTTGAGATACAGAGCAGTCTCCCTCACAATGGGGGATTCCTCATGCATTGGGGGTGGGGTTGGATTTAGATCCTGAATAGCAGCGGGAGGGGGGAGAGATCGTCCACTGTCATGCCAGGCACTTGGACTGTGTTTCCAGCCACATGTGCTTTTCAGCCAAGCCCTTTACTCTGTCCCCTCTCACTCTCCCATCAGAGTCAGGTCTGCCCAAGTCCCGTCATGCTTCAGTACCTAAGCAGGTGCCTCGCTCCCTTCCGGTGCCTGGAGCCTTGCCATCCATTGCTCAACTCCAGCCTCTTGTTGGTTTAACATTTGTCCTCCACTCCCAGAGCTTCTCCTGGCTGCAGTTCTTGGAGTCAAGTTTCCTTTCATGTAGTTATACAGTTATACAGGGCCGGCGGAGCCAATCAGAGACCCTAACGCCTAGAGAGAAATGACTTTTTATTTCTCCTTCTTGGAGAAATAGAAGAGATCGTGGGCGGGTCTCTAATCTCTGGATATTAAACCAAAGTTGGCAGGAAGGGATTCGTCAACTGTGGACTTTGGCATCGTCTCTGCCTTGGTGAACCCAGGGTGGCCTTATCTGGAGCAGGGAGATGGGAGGCAGTAAAGACTCCTTTACGCCTTAATCAATGATCAGAGTTCTTAGCTCCATTGCCTTTTTTCTCACCTCTGCTTCTGCGACCTTGGCTGGTCAGCTCCTGATTCTGGCTCAAGTGATTTTGATTCCCTTTGTTCATTTTAACTTACTAGTTAGGGAGTCACAATAAAAATGGAACATGTCCAATCTCACTCAGTCCAGAGCCCTCTCTGCCCTAGGAGTCACACACTCAGCCAGAGGAGCTGGATTTTTCTGGAAGCACAAGAGAACAGTGGAGGGGCAAGCTCTCGGTGCATGATCCTCACTCTCCAACGTGAGACTGAGCTATTCTGGTCATTTTCTAGGTAAAGCCCTAATGATCTGGTGACATCGTGTTCCTTTCCGACAGCCTGGGGCACAGCCTTAGCACTAAATGCATCTTTGCTCCTTGGTTTCACTCAGGAGGAGGAAAAGAGCCATACAAAGAGAACTTTTGTTAAATTTATATACCAGGAGATCCTCTTACAGCATTTTCTTTCTAGTCTGCTTTCCCTGGATTGCTTGGTTTCTTTCAGTATTAATTAATTTATTTAGTACTGACACTGGGACTTGAACTCAGGACTTGGGAACTGGCCCTTAGCCTTTTCACTCAAGGCTATACTCTAGTACTATTTCATGTTCTTGGTGATTAATTGGAGATAAAGATTTTCCTATATAGGGTTGGCTTTGAACTATGATCCTCTGATCTTAGCCTCTTGAATAGCTAGGATTATAGACATGAATCGCCAGTGCCTGGCTTTGGGGTGTTCAATTTTTTTGTTGTTGTTGTTGGTCATGGGCTTGTACTCTGGGCCTGGGCGCTATCCCTCAGCTCTTCAGTGCAAGGCAAGTGCTCTACCACTTAAGCCACCATGCCACTTCCGGTTTTCTGGTGGTTAATTGGAGATGAGTCTCATGGACTTTCCTGCCCTGGCTGACTTTGAACCTCGAGCCTCAGATCTCAGCCTCCTGAGTAGCTAGGATTACAGGCATGAGCCACTGGTGCCAGCTAGGGTGTTCAATTTTTGTAAACACAGATTCTCATTACTCCCAGCTTGCTGTGTACATCTCCAGAGGTACTTGGATTTTCTTCTCCTAAGAAGCTTCCCCATCTCCTGATGTTTCTGGAGCTTCAGCAGGCTTGCCGAGGGGCCTGCAGCAGTCTGCGAGAACCCAAAGACTCCATCATGTTCTGTCTCCCGCAGAGGCCAGGGCACCGTGTGTGGCCCTGAGGAATGCAGGTTCCTGTGTTCTTCCTGGAAGAACACAGGCTCATCTCACTTCCTGCTGGGACTCTGCTGGTAGTTGTCTCTGTTCTGGGATAGGAGGAAAGGGTAGGAAGGACAGTCCTATAAGGAGCAAAAAGCAGGTCTCCAAATTCAGACAGACACAGCTGACTCTATGGTTCCATTAGGAAGGACAGTCCTATAAGGAGCAAAAAGCAGGTCTCCAAATTCAGACAGACACAGTTGACTCTATGGTTCCATTTGAGAACCAACAAGCCCACTCTGAGCCGCCCCCCCTCCTCCCCCCCCCCCCCCCCCCCCCCCGCAGGAAGGCAGAGGGAAAATGGTTCAGAGCTCCAGAAGGAGCCAGAGATCAGATGAAAGGAAGCTCAGACCTGAAGCTATGCAGGTAGCTTCAGTAGAGGGCGCTCGCTAACCCATCAGAGGCAAGCTTACTCAAGGGCCTGCATAAAACCTAAATCACCACCCACCCACACCCACCCACCCACCCACACCCACACCCACCCACCCACACACCCACCCACACACCCACCCACCCACCCACCCACACACACACACACACACACACACAGCTCCCCTCAAGACCATGAGCCATAGATTCAGGCACATTCTTTTTTAAAAAAAATTATTATTATAAAGGTTATGTATACCTTACCTTTCGTAAGTAACGAGTACATTTTTGGACAATGTCACCTTTTCCTCCTCCCCCACTTCTCCCAGTTTTTCCCTCCTGTCCCCACCCAGAAGCTATTTAGTTCATTTTCAACGTAGTGTCTAGTGAGTACCACTGCTGCAATTGTTCACCCTCCCTCTGCTCCCCCTCCCCAGGCCTATTTTTTTTTTCTGTTTGCTAGTTCCAAGGCTTGAACTCTGTGACTTGGTTGTCCTGAGTTCCTTTTGCTCAAGGCTAGCTTTCCACACTGGAGCCACAGCACCATTTCCAGCTATTTCTGTGATTTAATTGGAGATAAGAGTTTCTCAGACTTTCCTGCCCTGGCTAGCTTCAAACCTCAGTCCTCAGATATCAGTTTCCTGAGTTGCTAGGGTTATAGGCATTGTTCACCCTTTGTCCCTCCATTTCTGTGCTCGCTTTATCTCCCACAGACAGATAAATGAACTGAACAAACAATAAGAAAATGAAAACAGCAACAAAGAAAATAATCTCTTGTTTCTAGTTTGTGGAGTTCATTTCCATGAATATTTTATATAATCAGATGCACATAGGCACTGTGCCTTTGTGTTCTTCCCCGAAGAATATCCTCCTTTGGTCTCACTGTGTGGGAATGCCTAGAATCCTGTATAATTTATCATGTCCCCATGTATTTTCGACATAGCTTCTGCATATGAGAGAAAACATGCCCATTTGTCTCTTTGAGCTTGCCTTATGAGGCATATTCTCATAGAAGCTTCTTGGTGCTTATAGAAACAAGAACTTAACAGGGACCAATTAAATTATTGATCAGAACTGAGGTATTGGATTGGGCATTCAGCGTTATGTCTCCTCTTTACCTGGCAAATGACAACAAAAAAAAGATGACAAGGAAAATGCTTTTCTTAGCCAGGTGCCAGTGGCTCACGCCTGTAATCCTAGCTACTCAGGAGGCTGAAATCTGAGGATTGCGGTTCTAAGCCAGCCCAGACAGGTAAATCCATGAGACTCTTTATTTCCAGTAAACTACTCAGAAAAAGCCAGAAGGCTCAGGGGACAGCACCCAGGCCCTGAGCGCAAGCCCCAGGACTGGGAAAAATAAATAAATAAAAGAAAGAAAAGAAAATACTTTCCTTCCATGTGCAACACAGTTCATTAACTTTACTACTCTATATTTCCGTGAAAGAAAACTAGCCTCCTCTATTTCAGGGAAAGTGCTTTCAAGTCTTTGTAACTTTTTTTTTCTTAACATTTTTGGTTCTATCTGCTATTCTGTAGACAGCTTGTGGAGGTTTGTTTGTTTTTGTTTGTTTTGTTCACGGGGCTTGATTCTGGGCCTGGGCGCTGTCCCTCAGCTCTTCAGCTCAAGGCTAGTGCTTTACCACTTGAACCACAGCACCACTTCTGGTTTTCTGGTGGTTAATTGGAGATAAGAGTCTCATGGTCTTTCCTGCCCAGGCTGGCTCTGAACTGTGATCCTCAGATCTCTCCTGAGTAGCTAGGATTATAGGTGTGAGCCACCGGTGCCCTGCAGCTTGTGGAGTTTTATGTTTCTAGAGAGCTAGAAGGAATGTTCTTTGCTTTTTGTTCCTTCTCATCCACATCCACAAGAAGAATCGGGCAAGCTCACTGTGATTGGGCTGAGGGGAGGCAGGGGATGAGACAGTATAAATGCAGAAATGGGATCTTGGCAGTTTAGCATAGTACAGGCTATGGAGGGAAAAGCTTCAGGAAGTGTTATTCAGCAGAAACTTCCCAGCTGCAGAGGTGATTTGCCATGGAAAGGCCTGGGGTCTTGTGGACATTCTTAGCAAAGCACTGCTTTCTTCCATATGAGGACCAGCTCTTAGACTGACATCTGAAAGATTACTAAACTTGGGGAGGTCCTGAAATAAATCAGGCTCTGGAAAAATATACATCATACTTGGAAAATGTACCCTATACATAATTCTAGATTTTTCCATGAAAGTTTTCTGTGGAGGATGTAGACCTAACAGATGCGAAATATCAGATAGCCGGTGTAAGGTCCATTCCTGGATGGCGAGCAGACCCCGCCAGTACCTGCGTTACCTAGGCAACTGGGACACCTGGAAGAGGTCACATCTGCATCCGCTGAGGTCACATCTGGATCTGATGTGGCCATACCTTTCTCTCACCTGATCCCACCTCTTACCTGGTCCCACTTCCCTTTACCTAGACACACCTTTGCCTGTTCCTACCCTATACAAGGCCTAACCCAAGGCCAGACACCCTCTTTTGCCAGCCGCGTGGAGTGCCAGCCTTGCCTGGTCCCAGCAGGTCTACTAAATAAACCTACCCCTTACCCGAATACCACGTGCATGCTGCTGTTCTTACTCGGCTACCTCTTTTTAAAAACCTAACAGCCTACAGTGCTTTGATCTGCCCCAGGGACACAGGGCTAAGGGAAAGATTTTCTTGTTTTATGCTCAGATCCTTCTTCTGTATCCCACTGTGTACCTGAGTTAGGGACATTAGTACCACCCAGAACCTTAGCCAAATCTACAAGTATTAGGGGACTTTAAGCCTATTTTCATCGGGGACAGGGCAGAAACACATATTCTCTCTCTCTCTCTCTTTCTCTCTCTCTGTGTCTGTCTGTCTCTGTCTCTGTCTGTCTCTGTTTCTCTCAACCTTTACTTCATTCAACCAAGGTTCAGAAGGGAATTTTCTTCTGAAACTGGGCATCTATCTTACCCCACCCCCACCTTTGTGGAGCAGTGAATGCTGGAAGGTGGTGCTGAGGCTCTAAGCAACTGCAGCAGATTTATCAGGCCCTTATCCCAAATCAATCTACTCCCCACCCCCATCCCCAGGCCATTTTTAGAACACACAGTCTTCTGCCCTGCACGCTGTCCTGCTCACTAGAGAAACATCCCAGGGTGCTCCTTGCCCTATAGCCTTGGAACTCAGTTCTAAGGGAGGGAGAAAACAGGCCTCCTTGGCTGTCAAAGGTCTTTGCTATCTGAGCATTGCAAAAGCTCAGGGCCTAATCTCTTCTGTAGATAGGCTGAGAGGGCAGAGGCAAAGAATCCTGTTTGTCATAGAATAATGGAATGTTGGAAACCCAAGGCCTTGAGATCATCTGTTCCAAAAGGACACTACAGCCGAAGGTCAACGCAGGCAGCAGTGGCCATGCCAGTTACCACTTACCAAATACCTGTGGTACCTACTAAGGGGCAAAGCTTTTACCTGTCTCACATCTTCCTATGACGACCATGGTGAAGGAAGGTTCTAGAATCTCTGATTCACAGACAGGAAATGGAGGTCTAGAGAGGCCAGGCGACTTGCCTAGGGCCTCCGAACTGAGCACAAAGCCACATTTCCCACATGCTCTTAGCCAGCCCGGCTTACAGCTCCTGTGTCACAGGAGTTGTCTGAATGCTGAGTTTTTCCACGTCTGAAACTTGTCTGGCAGAATGGATGGAGGAAGGGTGAGCAAATGTAGTCACTATGTTCCATGTACATTATGGGAAAAGTTGAACTGTGTAACTTGAAGGTAGGGGTGGGAGGGGGGAGCTGGGGGAGATTGAGAGAAAGAGTGACAGTGACCAAGAACCTGACTTGGGATTTATAGCCCCTTTGTACAACTACATAATACTGCTACTACTATTACTACTACCCCAACTACTACCATTATTAGTAGAAAGAATAAAACATGACTGGCAGCTTATGATCACTGTTTCGTAAGTGACCAGTAAACAAGGGGAAAATACACCTGGCCCCACATGGTGGAAGGATTATCCTTCCCCAGCTCATCTTTCCACAGGCCTCTCCAAAGGGGCTGCGAAGGTTGACAAACGGGTTGAAATGGGATCAAGTACCAGCCACCGGGCATTTACTTCCTGATTCCCTGGCTCCCTGGTACTTGTCCCAGAGGGTACAAAGTAAAGAGGACGTTCACTTTCTCACCAGACGCTGAGAAATCAGAGACGCTGGCAGTTCTGGGAATGGGGGCGCAGAGCCAGGCTGTGTCTCATCTAACCCCTTCCCTGCCTCTTACTATCTGCACAGCAGAACCTTTGCCCCAGCGTCCTCTAACTCTGTCTTCCAAGTAGTAGGAGTTTCTCCCAGCCCCATCTCTGCCCTGAAGGCTGACTGATAAGCTAGGCCAGGCGATTGCTCTGCTAAGTGAGGTGGTGATTCCCTTCGGGCAACACACGAAATGCACGTGGTCAGGAGGCATTAGGGTTCTAAGCAGTCTGTTGGGGATACAGTTGGGAACTCTGGAAGGGCTTGGATGGGGCCATACAACCCAGGGCTGATTCTCCTAATTCTAGGAACACAGGGGACCTGAAACTCTGCTTCCCCTCTCCCCAAAAATCCCTGGAGGAGTAGAGCAAGATTTTCAGGGGTCTGCCCATGAAAAGTGTTAGCTCGACACTGGTGGCTCAGTCTATAATCCTATCTACTCAGAAGGCTGAGATCTGAGGATTGCAGTTTGAAGGCAGCCTGGGCAGGAAAGTCCATGAAACTCTTATCTCCAATTAATGACCAGAAAAAAAAAAAAAAAACAACCAAAACCAGAAACAGAAGTGGAGCTGTGGCTCAAAGTTGTAGAGTATGGGCCTTTAGCAAAAAAACAAACAAAAAAACTCAGCACCCAGGCCCAGGCCCTGGGTTCCATCCCTACAACAGACAAAATGAAACAAAAGAAAACAAAAGAAAAAGAAAAATGTACAAGTGAAACTCTTGCATCTGTTCCCTCATGCAAATACCACACCTAGTGAGGAACTTGGTAACTTGTACCTTTGGCAACTCCCAGTTGTCTTTCTCTGGACAATAAATAAATAAAATAAAAACAAAGCGATGCTTAAAGCCAAGGCAAAGCAAAAGCAATGAAGTATTTTCGAGTATCTTTTATGCATTGGGTTCTATGTGTTGCTCTCTAATCTTCATAGAAACTTGGAGAGATGTGTATCATCATCTTATTTTGCTGGTGAAGAAACTGAGATTCATGATTCACCCAAAGAGTCTTGAGCAGGCGTTTGAGAGTGGTTGGTGTGACTCAGCACCCAGGCTCTTTCTTGGTGCTAGTTCATGTCCCTTAGCTCACAACACGACAGCGCTGCCCGGGCTGAGGTCTGACTTGTGCTGATTCCTGAGAGATGATTGTGAAACTTTCAGAAATTTGTTGAATCAGTGGTTAAACTGATGAAAAAAAATCAAATTATGTAAACTTGCTCAAAATACATTCTGTTGAAAAGAAGCTATATAAATACTTCAAACTCACCTGTGTTCCTCATGTTCTTCTGGCTATTTCCATCTCTTGTATCCATGAGTTGGAGAGAATGCATAATGCTGGACTGTTGTACACCTCATCCCAACTCTGGGTTCCGTGATGGCACCTTAGAAGCTGGGGACCAGCCACGTGTGGGTGGCTCACGCCTGTAGTCCTAGCTACGAAGAGGATGGCGGTTCAAAGCCAGCCCAGGCAGGAAAGTCCGTGAGACTCTTATCTCCAATTAAGCACCAGAAAAGAAGCTGTGGCTCCCCGTGGTAAAGTGTTGGTCTTGAATACACAAAAAAGCTCAGGGACAGTGCTGAGGCCCTGAGTTTAAGACCCAAGACAGACCAAAAAAAAAAAAAGTGGGGCTGGGAAGATGGCTCAGTGGTAGAGTGTTTGCCTTGCATGCATGAGGCCCTGGGTTGGATTCCTAAGCACCACATAAGCAGAAAAAGCCTGAAGTGGTGCTGTGGCTCAAGTGGTAGAGCACTGGCCTTGAACTGAAGACTCAGGGACAGCGCCCAGACCCAGAGTTCAAACCCCACAATCAACAACAACAAAAAGAATCAGTAGCAGCAACACTAGCTTGGATCAGCCGTGTGGACAGTATTCATGCCCCGGAAATTTGTAAATGCTTCCGATCTGTTTATTTCCTCTCTGGAGGAGCACAATTTATTAAAATTTTTAGCCAGGCATCATTTGCTCATACCTGCAATCCTAGCTATTCAGGAGGCTGAGATCTGAGGATTGCAGTTCAAAGCCAGCCCAGGCAGGAAAGTCCATGAGACTCTTATGTCCAATAAACTACTCAGAAAACCAGAAATGGCACTTTGTCTCAAGTGGTAGAGGGCTAGCCCTGAGCTGAAGAGCTGAGGGACAGCACCCAGGCCCAGTGTTCAAGCCCTATGACTGACAAGAAGGAGGAGGAGGAGGAGGAGGAGGAGGAGGAGGAGGAGGAGGAGGAGGAGGAGGAGGAGGAGGAGGAGGAGGAGGAGGAGGAGGAGGAGGAGGAGGAGGAGAAGGAGGAAAAATTGTTGTTCTAGTCCCTTATTTCATCATCACAGACACAGGATCTTTAAATTCAGGGATTAAAAGTCCCTAAAACATAAAGATATCTAATTTGGTGGCCTCCAGACGTATTTTTATGCAGTGGGAATCTATTTTGTCAATGTCAGGCAAGAGCTTAGTACATAAAATAATGAAGAACAGAACTGGCTAAGCTGATATTCGAAATCAGAATTTTGAGTGGCCTTTCTTTCTGTGGTGCTGGGGACGGAAGCCAGGGCCTCATGAATACTAGGCAAGGTATTGTACTGCTGAGCCATTTCCTCAGCTAAATGTACCACTAAATAGTTGAAACACATGGTTTTTCTTCCTACCCGTCATATTGTGGCTTCTCAGACACCCGCATGGTCCTTTCCTCCAACTGCTCACTAATCAGTGGGGATCCCCAAAGTTCCATGCTGGTCCTACCTCCTTTCTCATTGTGCACCATGCTCGCATCAGCTTCATTCCCAGCACATATATGTTGAGTATTGGTTTCTAACAGTCTTAATGGCACCTCTTCTCCTTTCCCACATTTTAATAAACAAAGAGTTAGAATGGAAAACAGATGTGTTTCTCTACATCAGCCCTAAACAATCCCAAACTGGAAAGAACAATCCCCATTTACAATAGCTTACTTGGGAATAAATTTAACCAAGATATGTAACTCTTGTACACCGAGAATTATAAAACATTCCTGAAATAAAGCCCTAATAAGGAAAGATATTCTGTGTTTATGGAATGGTAAAGTTAACTTTGCTAAGAGGATGAGTCCTCAAAGTGATCAACAGGTTTAGTGCAAGACTTATGGAAATCTCAGGTCTTTTCTGCATTGATGGAAAAACTGGTCTTAATAAGCATACAGAAGCCAGGTACTGCTGGCTCACACCTGTAATCCTAGCTACTCAGGAGGCTGAGATCTGAGGATCTTGGTTCAAACCCAGCCTGGGCAGTCTATGAGACTCTCAAATCCAATTAACTACCAGAAAACCGGAAGTGGCACTGTAGCTCAAGTGGTAGAGCGCTCGCCTTGAGCTGAAGAGCTGAGGGACAGCACCCAGGCCCAGAGTTCAAGCCCCACAACCAAAAAAAAAAAAAAAAGCATACAGAATTACAAGAGACTTTGCAAAGAGAAGATAATCCTGAACAAGAACAAACTTGGAGGACTCACCTTCATCAATTTCATGATGACAATGATACTGGCATAAGGGTAGACCTATAGATCAATGAAATAGAACTGATAATCTAGAAATGAACTCATACTTCTATAATTGATTGAAGACGAGGGTGCCAAGGCCATTCAAGAGGGCAGGAATAATCAAATCATGCTGTCCACTCTGAAACCAAGTTGGGGTTTATGCTAGCTGTGTGTGTGTGTGTGTGTGTGTGTGTGTGAGATGCATGTGTCCATGTGTGCATAGAAAATATCTGAGAGAAACAAGGAAAAAAATGTATCTTGGCTTACTTATGGTTTCAGTGGTTTCAATCCCAGGTCAGCTGATCCACTGCTTTGGGTCCAGGTGAGACAGAACATCATGGCAGCAAGAGCCTGACGGTGGCAGATGCTGCTCACTCTATAGCAGCCAGGAAGAAGAAGGAAAACGGGGAAGGGACCAGGGACAAGGTATAGTCTCTAAGAACATCTACCCTGTGTTCTACTTCCTCCAGCTAGACTCCACTTTCTAGAGTTTCCACCACCTCCCAAAATAGTACCTGAGCCTGGGGTGGCACCCAAGGGGGATCTAGCTTTCCCTGTGGGGGAATTTCATCTTCAACCCATCGCAGACTCCAACCCCCCTTGTGAAGCATTAGAGGGTAGAAACCTAATTCAAGTAGAGACCAGAGGACACAGCCCTGTCCCCTGTGTCTTCATGAAGTGCTCTGTACTGCCAGCAAGAAGGCATTACCACATGTATCCCCTTCACCCTGGGCCACCCCTGTGAGCCAGAATAAACTCTATAATTTACCAGTCTGTACTACCATGTGATTAGCTCCTGCAAACAGACTTCAAATAGGCCCATATCTTGCACCATACAAAAGTTAGTTCGAAACAGGGGTTGCTCAGCAGTTTCCTTCCATTTTTGTTTCAGCCTCCAGTCAGACTGGAAAGATACAACAGTAAATGACCAACATGGTCATACCATTGCATATTGGCTGAGTATGAGTTTTGCCTGTAGATGATTGGAAAGATATAAGATGCACAGATGCCACATTAGGAAGGGTCTTGTATGGGTTAGCTAAAATTCTAAACCCCTGGGCCATAAGCAGTGAGTTGCCCCTGAAGATTTTTTTTTTTTATATGAATGACATTCAGATTGGATTCTAGAAGATCACTCTGACTCCAGTGTAGAGGATGTGGAAGAAGAGCAAGAATGGAGACTGGGAGACCTACTTAGGAGGCTCCAGAGCCAATATTTTATATACCAGCATGGTACTGTAGCCAGAGCTCCACAGAGAAAACAGGGTGCTGTTTGTGATCACAGGATCCAGAAACAAGAAACCATGTCCTCCTCCACGTGATTGCCCATGGTAGAATTAACTAAGGGGAAGTGAAGTTTAGAATATGTATTATCAGAAGAACATTCTGAAAAGTGAAAGAAGGACTTTCAATGGCCAGCTTCCATTTCAACTCTGGGCCATTCCAGCTCTATTTAGTACCGAGTGTTGAAATTAAAGCCTTAAACTATTATTTCATGTTTGCTTTTTTTTTCCTGTAAAGATGCTGACATTACATGATCAAGGTTCAAATCCAGCCTCTTTCACATACTCACCAGGTGGGTGAGCTAAAACAAGTTATTAAAGCTCTTTTATCTAGTTTTATTTTTATACCATTCATAATGACGTAGTAGTAGTAAATACCTCAGTTCTGAAAAAAATGGTCCATGAAAATGAATCCATGCTGTCAGGGTGGGGACTTTCCTTGGGGAGTCATTGGATAGAGCCAAAGAGAAGCTTCTGGAATGCTGGTCGTGCTCTTCATCTGGGTGCTGGCTCCAGGCATATGCTCAGTTTGTGGAATTTCACCAAGATTAACATGCTATATACACTGTGGCATATCTATGTTATTGTCAATGAAAAGTTTTTAAACATTCATATGAAATATTGTTGGACATATGGGAAGTATTCGAGTGGCAAACCATAATTTAGTCTTATTTCCTGGTGAGTGCTACCCTTTAAGATTCTCCTCTTAGTCCCAAACCAGGAAAATGAAGAACAAGACAAAGAAATGCTCACTGAGGGCAGTCTTTTTTTTTTTTGGTTGTGGGGCTTGAACTCTGAGTCTGGGCACTGTTCCTCAACTCTTCAGCTCAAGGCTAGCGCTTTACCACTTGAGCCACAGCGGTTTTGTGAACGGTTTATTGGAAATAAGAATCTCAGGGCCTTTCCTGCCCAGGCTGGCTTTGAACTGTGATCCTCAGCTCAGTCTCCTGAGTAGCTGGGATTATAGGCGTGAGCCACCAGTGCCCATTCTGAGGGCAGTCTTGACTGAATACGTTGGTTTGTATTTAATGGCTGGGAAGAATGATAGATTATTTGTGCCTTTCTCAAGTTCAGAAAGTTTCCCTCCAGAAAAGCATATTTAGAATAAGCTTCATTTCCAGAATTATTCTCCTCATAGGAGAAAGTGTCCATGGCTATATTTGAATTGGGTGGTGAACGTGAGGAACTGACATTGTTCCATGGTGCTACCACAGTAGTTACTGAAGGTCCTGAACAAGGAGAGGAAAAATCTCAGCACATTTGAATGGTTAGAACCCAATATGATCCCAATACCAAAGCTCAAAGTGTCTCCGCAAACTACTGCAGCAAGGTCATCCCAGGAACAAGTAGGCTTCAGTGAGGAGTCTTACCCACTTAGAATGACTAAGGCCTATTCAGACCTCGTGGTTGGTTAATCATTAATGAAAATCTTTGACAAACAAAGTAGAGCAAGCCAAGAAATCAGGGTGGCTAAAAATTAGCTTGGGAAAGGTCGTTGGTTCCTTGCAAATGCAGAATTTGGAGTTGCTTATGGTTGTGGCTCTAATGGTGTGGAATGGAGCCCATGGAAGCATATTACCATTGGTGAAAGCAGGATTTCCCTGAAGATTTCACTCAGGACCCTCCTCTACTTTCAGTCACGTGGAGACCTATTGAAGCCTTCATTCTTGTTCCAGGGGAGCTGGCCTAGGGGCCATAGAGATGACCTGGCAGCCTCATAGAGGGTCCTGGCTAGAACCTGAACCTGCAGAAGGAAGAGGGCACTGAAATGCCTTGGCTGTCCTTGTAAACTGTCCCAGGCAAGGGCAGGCTTAGCAGGCCAGTGCCTGGGCCAGGAAAGACATCAAGTAGGGAGCCAGCTGCCTGTTAGAAGTGCCACACTAATTTAGACAAGCCCTTAGCTACAACCATGTGGGAGGGCCCCGCCATCTGCAAAGAAATGTCAGAGGAATGAATGAACGAATGAATGATCCGGGGTTCTTCCCATGTGATTATTGGCTCCCAACTTCCTTATAGGACCCAGATTTCCTTCCACAGTGAATTTGGGGCCTTGAGACAAGTGCATTGGGGAAAAATCAGGGGCTGAGCAGCTTGTTCAAAACTCGTTTTCTGTGACAGCCACACTGAACCAGCCTTATGAGTCTGCTTTATAGCCATGTTGAGTCCTCAGCGCCAAACACACTCCATCTCTTTCCTCTCCGCCACCTTCCCCATGCCCCCTCACCCTGAGCATGGCTGCACACATCCTGCACACGGCTGCCATTTCTTTCCAAATAAGTGCCTGGAGAAGACAGTGCCTTGCTATAAATGCTGCCTGGGAAAACAGATAGGGCTGATGCTGACGCTGTCTCGCTCACATCTTCCTCTGTGCGAGCAGAAATTATTCAATACTCTCCAATGTATAGTTAATACATGGGTGAATGAGGGGACTCAGGTCAGGGTGGAACTTAGTGATCAAGCACTTGCCACGCACTCGCAAAACTAACAACAAAACCCAAATAAATGATTTAATAAAAACAGAACAGATCTAAAGCTTAAAATGGAATTTGCTGGATCTGAGCTAGAGGAAGGCATTCATGTAGCTCGAGCTCAATGGGAAGCAAAGGACCTTTTAGAAAGTGCCCACAATGCGTCAAGCCTTTGAAAATTCACGGCCTCATGTGGTTTTCACCATGACCTTCTGAGGTCAGGATTACGAGGTCTACGCGATTAAGAGATCTGTGAGTTGCGGTGGCTTTCCCAAGGCCACATGACTAAGCAGCAAGGCTGGTATTATGAGAGGTAGATATTGAGGTCAGCACGTTTTCTGGGTATATCAGCCTAGAATTTAAAAACAAAGTGATCCTGGGTACCTAGAAATGGAAACCTAATGAGAAGAAGGAGGAAGATTGTATCCACCTGCAGCTGGCTTCCAGGTCTTTTCTAAATTGAACCTAACCCTACTTTTGAATTTGGGGTCAGGAATGAGAAATGTGGGATAGGACGAGATGAAGGGGAGCATCTGTCACACTATTCTCTAGCTCCTTAACAAAACTGAAAAATGTCATCTCATGTTCATAGTGTCAACATGTCCTTTCATGGAAATAGCCATGTCAAAACATCACACTTCTTATGACTAACCCCCTCCCCCCAAAAAAAAAACCCAACTCTGATACAAAAGCAGAGTGCTCATAAGATTTTTTAAATTTTTTTGCCTGTCCTGGGGCTTGAACTCAAAGGCCTACGCTCTGTCTCTGAGCCTCTCTGTGCTCAAGGCCAGTGCTCTACCACTTGAGTCACAATGACACCTCTGGCTTTTTTGTAGACTCATCGTGGAGATGAGTCTCAGGGACTCTCTTGTCCAGGCTGGCTTCGAACTGTGATCCTCAGATCTCAGTCTCCTAAGTAGCAAGGATTACAGGCACAAGCCATTGGTGCCCAGCCCCTTAAGACTTTATAATAAAGGTAGTATCATGTAATAGTTGAGGTCATAGAAACCAGACTACACTGACTTCTGATTTTCAACTAAGTACTTGCATGTGTTGACATAGTTTTGAAATTAAAAAAAAGGAGCATCTATATATTGTAATGAAGAATCAGAAGGGTATTGCAGCATTTTTTTTTCTTTTTCTTTTTGCCAGTTCTGGGGCTTAAACTCAGGACCTGGGCACTATCCCTGAGCTGCTTTTACTCTAGGCTAACACTCTACCACTTGACTCACAGTGCAATTTCTGGCTTTTTCTGCATATGGGGTACTAAGGAATCGAACCCAGGGCTTCATGCATGCTAGGCAAGCACTCTGCTTTTGTATCAGAGTTGGGTTTTTTTTTTTGGGGGGGGGGTTAGTCATAAGAAGTGTGATGTTTTGACATGGCTATTTCCATGAAAGGACATGTTGACACTATGAACACATTTTTTGAAAAATACAGAGAGCAGGGCACTAGTGGCTTATGTCTATAATCCTAGCCACATGAAGGCTGAGATCTGAGGATCACAGTTCAAAGCCAGTTTAGGCAGGAAAGTCCATGAGACACATATCTCCAGTTAACCACCAAAAAGCCAGAAGTAGAACTGTGGCTCATAGTGATAGAGTGCTAGCCTGGAGGGGAAAAAGCTCAGGGACAGAGCCCAGGCCCTGAGTTCAAGCCTCATACTGGCACAAAACAAAAACAAAAACAACCTAAGTAGACTAGGAAAACCTTGAACTTTCCATCCTCTCCCCTCAGTCTTCCAATACGGGATTATAGGCACATGCTATCTCAACAGGCCTTCCTTTTCTTTCCCTAAAACATTCAGCTTACCCAAGTCCAGGGTCAGTGTGCTATTCTAGTCTGGGACCCCAGGCTGATGACTCAGATGGGAGTCTCCGTTCTCACCAGCTGTGTGACCTCAGCTAGGCCTGCATCTGACTACTTCATGATTTATTATGTGGTCCACCTGAGATGTGGCATCCAGAGCCTAGTGAGCCACATCATCTCAGCCTTCACCCTCACCTGGCCTGGTCCTTTGTGCTCTCCACTAGGTCATCTCCAAACGGCCAGAGAAACAAGACTTTGGCTCCTAGAACAAAGCCTGCGTGGAGCAGAGCTTTGGGACCACAGTAAGGCAGTGAGCTCTTTCTAATCATCTAATTCTAATAACTCTTCTCCACAAGATCTGTTGCCCTTAAGAACACTGCCTAATGATGGGTCTCCTTGGGAAGTTCCCAGGCCTCTTTTGGCTCTAGAAAGGTCTTTATGTGTTTAAGAGGAAGTTAGGATTCTAGGTGGGAGGTCATGATCAAGGTATAAAGTTAATTACTTAATTACTGGAAACCCAAAGGGACAAGTTTTTTGTTAATTAATTACTGGCAAACCCAAAGGAACAATTTTGAGAAGTACCACAATTCTATTGACAACTTGTCACTTTCTCTCTAATTGCTTGCTGGGATTTGCTGATAGATTCTGTCTGAAGTTGGTGATGATATCATGAGAAAAAGGGAAGGAAGCATTCAGGGAACCTTGTTCACCTGCAAAGGAGAAAAAAGAAAATCCTGGTTTCTGATGAAGTGACCAATATCAAGATCTCCTGCACTTACATGAGATTACTAAATAATTCAGTGTGCCAACTGCCATTTCTCCTTCTGAGTCTAGCGCTCTGGAATCATAAACAAATGTCCACCCTGACAGCAGCGACAGGCTTTGCCTTATCTATTCCCAATCAAAAGCTGACTCAATTATTCAACCTTCTACCATACCCAGCCTAAGTCAAGGCATAGCAATTATTCACAATCCAACCTATTTCCATAGTCCTTCTTGGCAAAGATATGACAAAAGCATGAACATTTCTCCAACAGAAAATGTCGATTTAGTTCATTCCCCCTACAGGGTTTTCCTAATTTGTTGGGGTTTGTGTGTTTATGTGTTAGAGGAGAGCTGTCTTATAAAAATAAAACACATCTTAAAATTGCTTTAAAGAAAGCTTTATTTACTACATACATCCTTAGAATGTATTGTAAATGGAGCAAGATCTAAAAAGCTTTTCCAATACAAAGCAGCTACAGATAACTAAACTATGAGCATGTTTGAAAATAAAACTCTATGACTTTTTTTAAAAACATTTATATAGTTTGTTCTTAACCCTAAAAAAAAAAAAGAGTTCACATTTCAAGTTATAGACTCACCTCAGTAGTGTGTACATGAAATGGTTTTTCAAACAGGAACAGGTAAGACCACAGAGGGTTTTGGGTAATTTAACTGGCTGTCACCAACATTTGTTTTTAAGGTAGCCTGGTGGTTGCCAGGTTAAGATAACACCTTTTATTTTATTTTGTTTTTTTGCAAATGGTTTATAGGCACATGTAAAATACAGTAGGAACACTGGGTCAGCATTTCATCCAGTGAATCTCTGTGAACAATCATTTGCTGGAAGAATAATGCTTGCTTTCTTTCACACAAGTCAAGGGAAGAGGGTCGGATCCGAATGGCATTTTTTGGTTAGGTTTTGCTTGCCCGTCCACTTGCATTTGCATGCAGCTTTCTGGCTAGAGCATCAGAATCATTGCACGATTACTTCATGTCATACAAGAAGGATGGAAAGGAATACCAGGAATGTTTAAAGGCCTTAGCAGGCACTCAATAATTTTATAGAATAGCTAAAAAATAAATATTCCTTATATATATAAAAACTCATCGAGATGAGCAGGGATGGAAGGCATTTGGGAATCTCCTATTTTTTTTAAATAATAAAGACAATAAACAGATACTCGAAAAGTATTTGCTAAGGGCGTGGTCCTCTTATGAATCCACAAGTAAGAATTCCGCCATCCACAAAAATCCAGTGAGTTAGAAATATTTCACAGATCTCTACCATGACATAAAACACAATGGTGTACCTGCTACCTACTGCACACCTCATTTTCTTGATTAAAGCCTTTTTTAAATAAAAAAGTTAACTTGATGTAGTTCATAAAACAGATGACAATCTTAACATGTGACTGTATTTTACATTCACTCTGTGAAACAAAAAAACCTGTGACAAAACAGGCACCAAACACTGGACAATATATTTCCTAATAAAACAAATCTGCTTAACTAATAACATTGAAATAAAATGGTTTCAGTTTTGCATTGAACTATATACCATGAACTTCCTCAACGTGAAAGGATTGAAAGTAAGCATTAGAAGATATTTACAAACTTTCTTTCAACTCTGGCAGGTCTCTCCTTCTCCAGGATGTGCGTGGTCCAAGTTCACTGCCAAGTGCACAGTACTGGAGGAACAGCCCTGTTCAACAAACATCACGTTTCCAGCACCTCTGACAACCCACAGACGTTTTGCATAATGCATGATAAGGCAAACTATAGGGTTGGCTTTCTGCTGACAAGTCTTTAGGGCCTTGTCTAGAAGCACATACATTCTTTGTCTCTAAAAACTCATACTTCAAAATAATAATAATGAAAAGCAGTAGAAAGGGACTTAAAAGTTTTATACTGGACAATTAAATAGCTATGCAAAGATGTCTTAGGCAAACATATTAAAACCTTGTGCTTACATGTAGTCTGCTATTGAAAAGAGCACAGATAGAAGATAAAACCTCCCAAATCCCTCCAAAAAATATTTATCACTAAACAAAAAGACCCAGTATAAACCCAGGAAGAAGTATAAAAGATAGTAGGTTTTTTTTTTTTTTTTCCCTCTACTGGAGTTTAGCTATTTGTCCTAAACTTGAGAAACATTGGAGATGAATTGGGAGATGGAGGAGAGAGGAAGGGATTAGTAGCAGGAAAGGCACCTAGAGAATGAGCCCCGGGGAAAGATGGCAGGTCAGGGCTTTCCAGTGTTAGACTCAGAGCACGGATGAGTCTTTCCCATGCTGGTTTAAGGAGAGGCTGAGTGTTTCATTTCAACTAAAAAAATAAAGGCATTGTCACATCACCAGCCCTTGATACCAGCAGAAAAAATACAGCAGAGGTTTTAATTTATTTAAAAATTGCACATTCCAGTACCACTTTCAAAAAAAATGTCTTATGTAGTATTTTAAAGCACTATCGTTCGTATCTTTAAATATTGAATATATATATATATTTTTCAAAATAGTTCCCTAGCTGCTCAAGGGTGCTTTAAAAATCTTTTTAATATATAGGTGATAAGATTATTATTGAAAGTACTACAAAATAGAAATCTCTGGAGTGCAACAGTTAAGAAAATAACCTTCATACTGAAAATATATCCTTAGAAAACAACACAATACAACAAACACCCCCGGAAAACCTCTATACAAGTGTCATACAAATTTGGGGGAAAAAAAAAAAAAAGATGGAATTAAGGCACGAACCTTTTTGCAAGTCTCTTGGAAATGTATGAACACAGGCCTGCTAAGTTGGAAAGTCTTTAAAAAACAACAACAACAAAACCCGAGTGAAAACTTTATATATAGAGAGAGTTTTCCGGTGTGATATTTGACATTCTTCACTCAGGACCCACGTAGGTATGAATGGAACACATTCTGTCTTCATAAATAGTAAAGTGTTCGTTCCTTCAGCGGTGGCTTGGTGGCTTGTCCCTGGGGGCCACCAGGCTCAGTATGTCTGGTAGACGTCGTGGATGGGGACGGGGATAGCAGCGGCGGGGAAGGCCTGAGGTATGTAGCCCGCGTACCCTCCATACACGGCCGCGGCCGCAGCTGCATTCTTCTGTAGTGTGGCGATGGTGGCTGTGGCTGGGGCGGCAAATGGGACATAACTGGCCCCATAGATGCCGGCAGCAGGAATTCTTTGAACATTCGGAGCCACGGTGTATACTGGAGTTATGGGGCGACCCTGGAGAGGAGAGGTGAAGAGAATCCTTGCTTCAACCTGTGTGTGAGTACCGTCCTCCATTCATTTACAACCATCCTCCAGGGGCTGGGAGCAGCAGGATGGAGAGTCAAGACTTCTCACTCAGGGCAGGTGACAACTACTCTATTTATTCACTCGCTCACATTCAGTAATGAGACCCTTGATGAAAGGGGAGACGGACAGGGAAGGCTGAAGGGGAAAGGTTGGATTACACTGGAAATCTCTATCCATCATTGCACTCATTCAGTCAGTGAGAAGGGAGTTAGAATCTACCATCCACACAGTATGTATGTATGTATGTATGTATTTATGTATTTAGTGGTCGTGGGGCTTGAACTCTGGGCCTGGGCGCTGTCCCTCAGCAATTTGGCTCAAGGCTAGTGCTCTGCCACTTGAGCCACAGCACCACTTCCAGTTTTCTGGTGGTTAACTGGAGATAAGAGTCTCACAGACTGGGGCTAGGAAGGTGGCTCAGTGGTAGAGCGCTTGCCTTGCATGCATGAGGCCCTGGGTTCGATTCCTCAGCACCACATAAGCAAAAAGAAAAAGCCGGAAGTGGTGCTGTGGCTCAAGTGGTAGAGTGCTAGCCTTGAGCTGAAGAGCTGAGGGACAGTGCCCAGGCCCAGAGTTCAGGCCCCACAACCAGTACAAAAGAGAAAAAAAAAAAAAAAAAAAAGAGTCTCATAGACTTTCTTGCCCAGGCTGGCTTTGAACCACGATCCTCCGATCTCAGCTTCCTGAGTAGCTAGGAGTATAGGTGTGAGCCACCAGTGCCCAGCTCCCACACATAATTAAACATGAGTGTTTTTGTTGCTGTTTGGTTTGGTTGGGCACCGATGGTTTACACCTGTAATCCTAGCTAGTCAAGAGGCAGAGATCTGAGGATCATAACCCAAGCAGAAAAGTCCAGGAGACTCTCATCTCCAGTTAACTACAACAAGCCAGAAGTAGAAGTATGACTCAAGTGATAGAGCACCAGTTTTGAGCAGAAAAAGCTAAGGGACAGTACCCAGTCCCTGAGTCCAAGCCTCAGTACCAGCACCAGAAAAAAAAAGTGTTTTTCCTAAAGTATGTCCACTAAGCCAGGCATGGTGGTACATGCCTGTAATCCTAAGACTTGAGAAGTTGGTGCATGAGGATTATGAGCTAGCTAAAAGCCAGCCTAGACTGCATAACAAGACTCTGTCTCAAAAGAAATAAAAAAAAAATAAAAAATAAAGCTGGCTGGATGCTGGTGGCTCACGCCTGTAATCCTAGCTACTCAGGAGGCTGAGATCTGAGGATCACAGTTCAAATCCAACCCAGGCAGGAAAGCCCATGAGACTCTTATCTCCAATTAATCACCAGAAAACCAAAAGTGGTGCTGTGGCTCAAGTGGTAGAGCACTTGCCTTGAGCTGAAGAGCTGAGGGACAGCGCTCAGGCCCATGACCGGAAAAAAAAAAAAAGTAAAACAATAAAACAAATATGTACCCCCTGAATACATGACAACTGCTTCAATTTATATTTGCCTGACGGAACATGCTTCAGAAACAGAGCAGAAAGAGGACTGTGTCATGTTAGTGGAGTGGGTCCCCCCATAGGGGCAGTTTCTTCACAGTAAACCCTGTATTTCCAGCCAATGTGACAGGTGGTGTCCCACATGGCAACAATATACGCACAATTTGTAGATTAGAGTAGTCAATTAACTTGGAGCATTGGAGAAAGCATCTAAAAGTGGGGACATCACGCAGGGTTTTGAAGGATAAGGAGGAGTTTCTACATGAGGAAGGTCAAGGTAAAGATTGCTGCCTCTGTGCTCTATATTTGTGCCTGCCATGCCCACAGGAAATTGTATACAATGTTTCCAGAGAGACAGGAGTAGGATGACAAGACCTTGAGGCCCAATAATTCTCAAAGGATTTGCCATGGAGCAGTTCGGGGAGCTGTTGAATAGAAAATGAATGTTTTGGTATTAAAACTTAACAAAATACTTGGTGTGCCTTATGTTCCATAGACTATGCTCAACTGAATGCTGGCATTTGGACTCTCCTTCCTCCCTATATCTCAAAACACAAGATTTATAATATAGGAAACGGAAAAGTTTATTTAACCACTCACCCAATACCAGGTTGAGTAAATCATGGCTCATAGCTCAGGGATGGTAAGGGACAGAATTGAGTCAGAAGAGACAAGACTTTGACATGTCCCGATACAGGTGGCTTAACCTGGACACATGACCTTAAGGGTCATAAACACCAAACAAGGGCTACGTGTACCACTCTGTGCATTACTGCTAGAGACCAGCACATACTGAGAGTAACATGTGAGGAGTCTGTCCTGAGCTATGTACTGGCAATATATAACATTCATAGGATCAAAGAATTAAGCAAATCAAGTATGTATGTGGATATATGTATGTGTGTGTGCGCATGTGTGTGTGTGATTGTGCTGTGTAACAAACCTCAGGCCTTTGTGTGTGCTAAGCAGCCATTCTACCACTGAGTAACACTTTGAGATCAACTTAGCAAGAGCGTAGTACCAGGAAGAGATTTACAAAAATGAGGGCAGTTCATGACTCAGCTATGTGGCAATACCAACTGGCCAGCCCAGCTTCCTGTAGTCCCATTTGCCAGTAAACAGGATCAATGTGTGTTTGCTAACGGTCAGGGTGTTACAAGGAAAGACGACACTGAGGCTTGCTGGGTGGCAACGTGCAATGTGCAGACATCCAATTCCCAAGCACACTCATTCTCTAGTCCTTTTGCAGAACATATGTGGAAGGCCAGGGTCCCGGTGAGGAAATGTGACTTAAGGCACATTATACTCTTAGGATGAGATGCAAGGTGGGGTTTGGGGAGGGGAAGGGCTGAAGTTTTCTTCTTGTCAAAGCGCGATGGTGATCACTTGCTACTTGCATCCCATTGTTGTGAAGATTAAGAACACATGGGAACATCAGTTTGCAAAGTGGCTAAGCTCACATTGGCAAATATTTCCTCATTGCTTGCAAAGGCTATGTGAAATTCTGGAGATGAAATGGTTAAACAGGATCCCTGAGCACCTGCAAGGCAGAGGCGGGCCAGGCAAGGTGTGCCCCAGGGAGGCAGGTGCTTCAGATCACTCTGGGGAGTCAGTGACCAGTGAGGTTTAGAAAGGTATTCTTTTTAGGCCAGATGTAGTGACGTAGGCCTAAAATCCTAGGTACTTAGGAGGAGCAGGCAGAAGGATTGAGGTCCGAGGCCAGCTTGGGCAAAAGATTCAGCCTCTACCTGAAAAACTAAGTAAGACAGGGCTAGCTGGGTGCCGGTGGCTCACACTTGGACTCAGCTACTCAGGAGGCTGAGATCTGAGGATTGTGGTTCAAAGCCAGCCCAGGCAGGAATGACTGTGAGACTCCTTATCTCCAATTAACTACCAGAAATCTGGAAGTGGCGTGGTGGCTCAAGTGGTATAGTGCTCGCTTTGAGCTGAAGAGCTGAGGGACAGTGCCCAGGCCGAGAGTCAAGCCCCACAACTGGAAAAAAAAGATAGGGCTAGCAGCATAACTCAGGTAGAATCATGCCTATCAAGTACAAGGCCTTGAGCTTTGTCTCCAGTACTGCCAAATAAAAATAACAAAATAATAAAGGGAAGTGAAAGAAAAAAGAAAAGTACCTTCCTCCCTTTTCTTTTTCCTTCCTTCCTCTTATTTCTCTCCCTTCCTTCCTTCCTTCCTTCCTTCCTTCCTTCCTTCCTTCCTTCCTTCCTTCCTCGCTTTCTTGTCAACCAGTGACATTGGAATGTTCCTTTCTTTGCTGCAATTTGGCAGAGGATTCAGAAGAAGCTGAAGTCTAGCAGGCCAGGGAAATCAAGTTCAAGTACTCAGATGAGTTAGGGGTACTTAGAGTTTAAATTCATCCGCAGAGACCACAAATGACAGCTTCCATGATGCCATCTATAGCAGGCAGATATGAGCCAGGAATAGTCTGGAAGCTGAGTGTGATTAATGGGTCTGAGATTTGGACCCGACTGGAACTGGGATGATATACTCAAGGCAAATATCATGAGTTTATTTATAGAGAAGAATTATGCATATCTATTAAAATATCACAAGACAGCCTATAAAAGGTACAATTATGTGAATAAAAAATATAGGAAATTACTTGAGTTGCATTATGTCCAGAAGTTGTTATGAATATATACATTGTCTACAAGTAGTAACTAAACTCAGTTGTCCTTGTAAAGTGTGACTTGTTTATTTCTGATGTGTGCTTTAAGAGGTTCTCAGTCATAGAGTACTTAATTAAAAAAAAAAAAAAAAGCTGGAAATGGAGCTATGGCCCAAGTGGTAGAGACCTAGCCTTGAGCAAAAAGCAGCTCTGGGACAGCAACCCAGGCCCCGAGTTCAGGCCCTAGGATTGGCATAAAATAAAGTGAGTATTTAATGACATGTGGATGGATGGATAAGCTCTTTGTGAAGAATGTAGTCGACGCTGGGTTCCCAGGAGGCAGGAACAGGAAGCGGCACTTTCTTGTAGTGACACAGCCTGGCTCTGACCCAGAATCAGCGAGGCTCTGAGACAAAGTACTCATTCTAGAACCCCAGCACAGCTCCTGAATGGGCATGTTCAGGGCTAGAGAGACCTTGGGCAAGAGTATTCCTTGTGACAGACTTAAACACATGTAGCACTCCCTGTGTGATGCACACTGAAGACACAACAGAGACTAAGACACAGCCTTTGTGCTGGCTGAGCTTCCTTCCAACACACAGCGTCATGGCAGCCACATGCCACTGAGTAACGGAGCTAAGGAGAACTGGCAGGAAGGCGTTGCCAGGATAGTGGAACGGAGATTCTACAGGAGAGAGGACATGAGTATTGTTATACTCTAAGTCAAGTGGTGGCGAAGGAGGGAGTGAAGGAGGGATTGGTTTAGGGAGAGAGAGGAACAGTGTGAGATATGGCTGGTGGAAAGAGGGCAGATTTTGTAAACTTGCATGGATCAGTATCTGTGCAAGTTCTTTACACACATACACTACCTTACATACACATATCGAATATATTCTTTACACACACACACACACACACACACACACACACACACACACACACACACACACACACACACACACACCAACTACCCAATCTCATAATGTTGGCAGTTAGGCACACAGTTCTGAATCTGGCAATAAAGAGCGGCTCCACTGTACCTGGAAAGGTGGTGGGGTGGAGACGGCAGGAATGACAGCAGCGGCGGCGGCGGCGGCGGCGGCGGCAGCAGCAGCACTAGCTGGGTCTGGCTGCACTGCAATGGGGCTGATCATATGCTCCATGGTATGGATTTTGCCATCTTCTATCATTTTCGGGGCGGAGGCTGCCTGAAACATGGAATACTGGGCTCCGATGGCAGGAATGGCCACTGCAAGAGAAGCAATACAGAAAACATGTGCGTAACTTCCAATCATCAGGGAGGCTCTGCAGTATTTTAAAATCCAAGGTTTACAATCAAGGGCCTCTCCATGCTAACTAAGGCTGTGCCAGTCTGAACCAGTCCTGCACCTGCACATGGAGTTTCCCCATAGGTCAGCTAGCTTTCCCTCCAATGTCTTCTGCTATTTCTATAGAAACATCTCCTTTGAATCTCTCTCTCTCTCTCTCTCTCTCTCTCTCTCTCAATTAGTTGTACAAGGGAGAGTTAACAAAGCAAATACAATGCATCTTGATCTGTGTCACCCCTTCAACAATCCTATTCTTTTTGTCAGTCATGGGGCTTGAACTCTGGACCTGGGCACTGTCCCTGAACTCTTCAGCTCAAGGCGAGCACTCTACCGCTTGAGCCATAGCACCACTTCCAGTTTTCTAGTGGTTTATTAGAGATAAGAGTCTCATGGACTTTCCTACCCATGCTGGCTTTGAACCGTGATCCTCAGATCTCAGTCTCCTAAACAGCTAGCATTACAGGCGTGAGCCACCGGCACCCGGCAACAATCCTATTCTTGATGTCCTATGAAGGAACAGAGGGTCTCTGACTGAGGAAGTAGACTCAGAAGACCTGTGCCCAGTGGCCTGGCCAGACACGGGGGAAGGAGAGTCTGTCCGTTCTTTCTGTCTCACCTCGCCCATTGAAGTCCAACATACTTCATAATTCAACTTAATAATTCAATGGCAGAAAACAAAATGTAATAAAAATGGAAACATTCTGTAATTTTCTACTATCCACTCATAGCAGTGAAGCAGGGGAGGGACTAGAGTCTCCATGGGACCTGCCGACTCAAATAATTCCTGTGAGTTAAGTCCAAAGGAATGATTTCCTGCAGAGATCTGAACAGACACCATTACTGAATGTCAATGTACATCTACTCAGAAGGCTGAGATCTGAGGATCCAAGTGAGACCAGCCAGGAAAGATTAACCACCAAAACATAAAAAAAGCCAAAAACGGAGCTGTGGCTCAATTGGTGTAGTGTCAGCCTAGAACAAAGAAGCTAAAGGTCCTGAGTTCAAGTCCCTAAGTACCAACAGAAAAACAAAAAGAAAACTAAATAATTTAAATACCACCATTAACAAAAAGAGTATAAAATGTATGCATAAAGAATTCTTTCATTAATTTTTTTCTCCACCTGCAGGTATACTCATTCTATTAAAGATTGACTTGATCAGAGGTAAGGAGGAAAATGAATGTAAGTTCAACAATAGTATGGTCATTCAATAAAAAATATCAATCTGGGCTGAGTGTTGGTGGCTCACACCTATAATACTAGCTGGTAGGAAGCTGAGATTTGAAGATCATGGTTCAAAGCCAGCCTGGATGGGAAAGTCTGTGAGCCTCTTATCTCCAGTTAACCACCAGAAAACCGGAAGTGGTGCTGGGGCTCCAAGTAATTGAACGCTAGCTAGCACTGAACAGAAGAGGTCAGGGAAAGCGTCTAGACCCCAAGTTTAAGACTCATAACTGACAAAAAAATTGACCTGGTACTGAAGATGTGGCTCAAGTAGTAGAGCACCAACCTTGAGTGAAATTGCCAAGTGAAAGTGCAAGACCGCACATGCATGTGTGCACGCACGCACAATAAGCAATATTTCACATGTTTGTCCTACCAAATTTTCCACTGGTCTTGTGCTTGAATACTTTGCTGCTATCCTACTGCCTCTCCTAAAATACAAAGCTAAATACAAAGCTCGAATTTTCTGGATGATCAGAAATAGAAGCCACGGGACTGGGGTCCAGAGAAGGTTCTAAGCTTGAGCCACAGGAGCTGCACTGAATAACTGTGCTGTTCTGGCTGCCAACCCACAAGAATCTATACTAGGACGACATGACTCCACACAGCTAAAGACTGTTGAGGCCCTGGGTTCAATTCCTCAGCACCACATAAGCAAAAAGAAAAAAGCCAGAAGAGGCGCTGTGTCTCAAGTGGTAGAGCGCTAGCCTTGAGCTGAAGAGCTGAGGGACAGCGCCCAGGCCCAGAGTTCAGGCCCCACAACTGGACCAAAAAAAAAAAAAAAAAAAAGGGAAATCTAGTACAAGGAGTCACTTAACTGCAGAGATGGTAGGATTAAAAAAAAAAAAAATCACTGATTATCAGTGGGTATCTTCAAATGGCTGTTTCACTGGGAATTTTATTTTGAGTTTTGCAAGGCCAAAGTGAACCTATGCCCCAAACACACACACACACACACACACACACACACACACACACACACACACACACACACACACACACACACACGATTCTATTTGATCTAGAGGAAACTGTACACTCCTCCTCCTCCATGGAAGTGTATCAAAATAAGTCTCAGCACTTTTTAACATATACTCAGTGAGGCCAGGAAAAGCATCAGTCCAGTTAACAACACAGAAACTGAATTTCCCTTGTGTTCAGAAGTTTGCCTGCTCTCATAGCAAGTGAGTGCTCAACTCACAGGATGGAGTTGAGTATCTTGCAGGTTGAGATCAGAATGCCCGACTCACGTCAAAGGTTGCTAACAATGGCAAACAGGTTTTTAACCTAGAAGTGAAGGCCAAGTTCAAGGTCTGTTTCAAATGGTCTGAGATGTGAAGGAATGACTCTAAAATCTACTGATCTAGCAAAAGAGGGAGTGAATTCTGGGAATTAGAATACAGTTGCTGCAAAAAGTTGCTGCCTTGTCCCCAAGTGTTCTTGTTTGCTCAGATGGTAATAGAGGACAAAGGGAGCTGTTTGCTTTTAAGGGGGAAATTTCTACTTCTCAACAATTCTCCCAACTGGTAATAAGCAGTACCCTCTGGTTTCTAATGGAAGGGGCAAGGCTAGGGCTACAGCTCAGTGGTAGAGCATGCCCAAGGCCCTGCTTCAATCCCCACTACTGCCAAAGGAAAAACAAAGAAGAAAAACAGGAAAATAACTGGCCTGATGGTTAAGAGCGAGAAACACGCCTGAGTGATGATGGGTTTTAGACAAGATCAAGAGTCTTCCAGGTGGACTTGAACATGGTGAGACCTAGCTATCCCCCAAATTCCAGGGAAGAAAGCCCAGGAGACCACATTTTTTTTTGGGCGGGGCCCCTGTTGTGGGGCCTGAACTCTGGGCCTGGGTGCTGTCCCTCAGGCTCTTCAGCTCAAGGCTAGCGCTCTACCTCTTGAGCCACAGCACCACTTCCAGCTTTTTTCTTTTTGCTTATGTGGTGCTGAGGATTCGAACCCAGGGCCTCAGGAGGCATGCAAGACAAGCGCTCTACCATTGAGCCAACTTCCCAGCCTGGAGACCACCTTCTTTTTGCCTGCCTGGCTACCAATCAAGAGAGAAACTCAAATGCATGTAGACAGAAAAGATCAGGGGGTGAAGGGGTGGAAGGGGAAAGTGGGAAGGCTTGAAGTTGACGACTGAATCAAATGACTCATTCTTGCTCTGGTTTATACTGACCTGCACCAGGCTTAATGGCAACTGGATTGACGGCAGAGATTTCCAGATTCGGCACAAGTTCATATCCTTTTTCTTGCTGCTTTCCTTTCCCTTCGTGATATCGGCTATAAATGCCACGGCCAGCAGAGTATCCCCCAAGGTAGGAGCCCCTGGGCCCTGGGGCTCTGTTGCCAGCTGCACCTCGCCCCCGGCCTCTTATGCTGCCTGCTTATAGTAACAACACAAAAATATGATGAGCAAGAGACAGGTTGGAAAGGCGGGGTATGGGGGAATGGAGGACACAGTTCATTCGTCCTGTGTCTGAGTGGCAGGTGGTTATACCTTATATTGTTAATGATTGCTGAAGATGCTTCAAACATTCTATTTCAGCCTACATTAGCACTCTCTACTTAGAACAAGACACTAACTCACGAGGTGAGTTCCTGGAATTCAGAATGTAAAAGTTAGACCTGAAAAGGACCTGCTAGTCTACCATTCTCATTTTATGCTTGAGAAAACAGGCCTAGGGACATTAATGAAGGTCACAGAATCAGTTAATGAGAGAGCAGGTCCTAGATAACCCCTGGGTTATCTGTTTCCAGCATCCGGCTTGATTTCATTATATCCTCATCAATGACTGTAAGCAATGACGTCTTAAAGAGTTAACTTCAGAAAGAAGTGTGAAGCTAAGTTCCATGAGACGGGCATCTGCTCCAGATGAGGTAGGCCTTGCCAAGAAGAATGCAGACCTTTTACTCTGCTGCTTACTCCAGAAACACCTGCATTTCAGCCAGATGCTGGTGGCTCATGCCTGTAATCCTAGCTACTCAGGAGGCTGAGATCTGAGGATCATAGTTTCAAGCCAGCCTGGGCAGGAAAGTTTGTGAGACTCTCACTAACTAATCACCAAAAAAAAACCCCAAAAAACCCACAAATAAACCTGGAAATAGAGTTGTGGTTCAAGTGGTAGAGAGCTAGCACAAAAGCTCAGAGACCGTGGGCAGGCCCTGAGTTCAAGCCCCGGCACGTGCACGTATGCACACACGCATGCACACACACACACACACAGACACACACACACGCCTTCTTTTAAATCTGCATTTCCTTCCATGCTACAAAAGTGACTCATCTGAACCAACAAGGAGAGCTCAGAACTCAAGCAAGCCGGCCTGAGTGGGGTAAGGAAGACTCAGGAACCCACAGCCAGGCTCCCTGCTGCACCCCGCCCCCCAAGACCGGCCCAGAAGGGTCCCCACTAACCTTTCACGAAGTAGTCCCTGTTGGGCCCGATGAGCGCGTTGTAGGGGTACCCGTAGTAGGCCAGCGTGTAGGGGTCGCAGGAGTACACGTAGCCCGGGGGCTGCTGCGCGGCGGCCGCGGCCTCCACCGTGCCGCCGCCGCCCTTGGCCGCCTTCTGATAGCGGGAGTACTGCTCCTTGTCCACGGGCTTGGCCAGCGTGACCTCGAGGCAGGAGCCCTCCAGCTCGGTGCCATTGAGGCTGTTCATGGCGTGCACGGCGTCCTCGCGGCTGGCGAAGTGCACGAAGGCGTAGTCGCGGATCTTCTTGACGCGCTCCACGCAGCCCGGGTTGAACTGGCCGAAGCTCTTCTTGATGGTGTCCTCGGTGGTCTCGATCATGAGGTTGCGCACGTAGAGGATCTTCACGGTCTCCATGACGTCCTCGTCCACGTCGATCTCGGGCTCGGCCCAGTCCACGGCGATCTGGTGCCCCCACAGCTGGATGCGGCCGGGCATGAGCTTGCGGCGCGCCATGGCGGCGGCGCGGTGGCTCTCGTACTCCACGAAGGCGAAGCCGCGGTTCTTCATCTTGTCGGCCGCGCTGGCGTAGACGATCACGTCCAGCACGCCCTCCGTGACCTTGGCGATCTCCTCCAGGATCTCCTCGCGCTTCTTCATCTTGGGGATGCCGCCAATGAAGAGGCGGCAGTTGTCCACGCTGCAGCACACGCCCAGCAGGCGGCCCGGCCGGATCTCGTAGTTGTTGAGCTCGCGCACGGCGCGCTTGGCCTCGTGCTTGTGGCAGTACATGACGAAGGCGTAGCCGCGGTTCTTGCCGTCAAAGTCCATCATCAGCCGCAGCTCGTAGATGCGCCCCACCGACTCGAACACCGGCACCAGCTCGTCCTCGTACACGTCGCGGGGGATCTTGCCCACGAAGACCTCGCAGCCCCGCTGGGGGTGCGCGCCCTCCCAGCCCGGCGGGGGACCCCCGTACTTGCGCTGCCCGTTCTCCTGCACCAGGCTGTAGCCCGTGCGATCCATCAGCGCCAGCAGGGCCGCCTCGTTGGGCGCGCCCGCCACGCCCTCCGGCACCTTGGCGGAGCTGGCGGCTGCGGCGGCCGGGGCCGCTCCCGGGTCGCTGCTCATGGCTGCGGTGGAATCCTCGGCGGTCATGATGTCAGAGGCATCCACGGCTGGGGAGAGGAGGGACAGAGGGAGGGGCGAGGGCGCGTGAGCTCGGGCCTCGCTCCCAACCTGGCTCACCTTCTGTATCTACTCACATTCTCCAGGGACTCGCGTTTGGGAAGGAAGGGGATGCTGGGATGCGGGGTGAGAAATAAGATCCAAGGCCCTTCTGCCAACGCAGCAGCCCCGAAGTGGTCTCAAGTTGTGCAGGAAAAACCCCGATGTGAGTTGCCTGCTCACACCTGTAATGCTAGCTACTCAGGAGGCTGAGGTCTGAGGATCGTGGTTCAAAACCAGCCCTGGCAGGAAAATGCTTGAGACTCTTAGCGCCAATGAACTACCCTCCCAAAAGCCAGGAGTGGAGCAATGGCTCAGGTGGTAGAGCACTAGCCTTGAGCAAAAAAAACCAATTGAGATTCTCAGATGTTAACCTCCTGAGTAGCTAGCATTACAGGTATGAGCCACTGGCACCTGGCTGTAGCAACATTTTTATGGCAAAAAAAAAAAATATCCTGGTACGAAACTATTGATGGATTTGCAATCAATCCACAAAGAGCCAGTTTAACCCCATGCTGAATGACACACAGCATTGATCCACAGATCTGTGCCCTGCATTCTCTCATTTCTTCTTCTTCACCTGGTCATGGTACATGGCACCAGTCTCACTCTGCCCACGGGAAACAGACTCAGAGACAGTGAGTTGGTTGCCCTGCCAGTTTCAGCTTATAGGAGGACTTGATTCAAAGTGCTGTGGCACCAGATTCCATGTCCTTTTTTCAGCCTTGCGCCATGCGATATAAGCCCCTGTGACTGATCCTGGAGAAGCTGTCACTCCCAGGTGACAACTGAGCATTTGAAATAGGGCCAGTGCGACTAAGAAATGGAATGTAGGGTTGTCCTCTGTTTTATTTTATGGATTTTATTAAAAACAAAAAAAAAACCCCAAAATTGCTAATTCTGTCTTGCCTCTAGTTTGTGAAGTAGGGTATGCTGGTATACTACAGAATTTGGCTTCTTACAAATCTACTTCCTGGTTGGGACAGATACGGGAGACGGATGGAAGGGGTGACACTGATTAACACATAGCATCCTCGTAAATTGACATGTTGAACTGAACCCCTTTTGTACAACTACTTCAGGATAATTATAGTAAAGTTACTTCCTGCTGCTTTTCATTATTAGAAGGATTCATTCATTTTTATCACTTTTAATGATGGGAGAAAGTGTTATCATTTAAGGAGATCCTAGAGCATCATTCGTGTGTGTGTGTGTGTGTGTGTGTGTGTGTGTGTGTGTGTGTGTGTGTACCTGCCAGTACTGGGGTTTGAGATGAAGGCGTTGGCTTTTTTACTCAGGGCTAGTGCTCTACCACTCGAGCCACAGTTCTACTTCTGGCTTTTTGCTGTTAATGGGAGATAAGAGCATCATGGACTTTTGATCCCCAGGCTGGCTTTGAACCTTGATCCTCAGATCTCAGTCTCCTGAGTAGTTAGGATGACAGGTCTGAGCTACCGGCACCTGGCCAGAAATGGTCATTTCCCAATTCCATCACAAAAGTTGCAAATGAAATTGTTTGCATTTAGCTGAAATCTGTTGGTGTCAATAACATAAGTATCTCTAAAAGTTTCAAAACAATGACTGCTTAGTTATTACATCTGTGAGCCAAAAAAAAAAAAAAGCCTTTTGTCTCCATCTTTCATTATTTGGAATAAACAAACCACCTTGCTGATCCTGTATTCCCCTTTTCCTTTGGCATGAGGAAGCTGAGGACTGAGTTTTTTACTGCAAACTTTAGTGATGGTGTGAAATGTTATAACACACTTTCATCTGCTTTAGGCTATAGGGATTTGGTTTGTGTTTAGTTATCTTTTATATTCCCATGTTACAAATTTTAGAGCTACAAGAGAAATGAATGCCCTACGTTTTCTTGGTAAGCACTCCACCACCTAAACCATGCACCCATCCCCTAAGATTTGTAGGGCTTGAAAGTCTGTGACTCTTTATCTCCAATGAGCCAGCAAAATGTCAGAAATGGAGCTGTGGCTCAAGTGGTAGAGTGCCAGCCCTCAGCAAAAAAGCTCAGGGATTGCAGTTCAAGCTGCAGGACCGACCAGCACAATAACAAAAACAAAGACATGAAAGTAGAAGAGAGAGACTTATTGGGAAAAGGAAAGAGATAAGAAGGAAGGGGAACAAGAGAAAGTAATGGAGGTGTGTGGGAATGATCCAAGTACATTATATATAGGTATAAAAATGCTACAATGAAATCCAGTGCAAAGGTACCAGAAACCAGCCTAGATAGCTGTCTTTAGGAAAGTGATTAGGAAAGCAAGAGGATAATTAATATGCATAAGGGGTGAGGTGTTTGAGGATTTTTGACAAGTATTAAATGTTGAAAGTTGATGAGATTCTTGCTTGAATAGCTGTGTGTGTACCTATGATAGTAAATAGACTTCAGGAGTTGAAATGATAGTAAATAAAATTAAAATATCTTGATAAATGGCACAGAATTCTCTTGTGTTATCCATTTGGCATGGGACAACTTTTAAGTGTACTGGCTAGTCTAACTCAGGTTTTACAAGATGTTGAGCAAAAAAGGCATATTCTCTAGAATTAAAGAGCCCTGGGTTCAAATCTTGGATCCTCCACTCAAGTACTGTGACTGTTGGGGGAAACCACCTAACCTTGCATCTCAATACTCTCTCCCCTTTACCATAGGGTCTGCAGCTAGTATTTACTAAGTGGCATCAGGTAGAGTACTCTGCTCTCTGTCTGGCTTCTAAGGCCAAAGTTTACAAATGATAAGGCATGTGAGCCAAAGAAATTTGAAACTTAAAAGAAGAAAACCACAAAGGTACTGAGCTGGAGACAAGAATCTGGCCCCTGTGTAGAAGGGCTCTTGTATTTATAGGAAAACAGGCAAAAGGTGACCCCAGCCAACTCCAATCCAGTCAGTGTGAGAAGCGCAGCCTGCTCGTTCTGGAAGACACCAGCCCATCTGTGTCCAGATTCCATTCTTTGTAGGTAAACTGCCTGCCCTGTCATTCTCGACTGCCCATGTGGCTCATGTGTAAGCCTGCTTAGGCCTTGGCTATGGCACTTTGGGCTAACCCAGAAAGAACCCAAAGAGTCTTGCCACTCTGGAAGCAGAAGGTCCAATCAGCCACATAGATGACAAATACCCAGAGGGGGCAGGGCCTCCCTTTGTCCCCCTCCCCCCGCCCTTTACATGCCTTAAAACGCATCCCTTTATAGAAGGATGATACACTGAATGCACGTGCTGAGCCAGGTGCCAGTGGCTCATGCCTGTAATCCTAGCTACTCAGGAGGCTGAGATCTGAGATTGCCAGTTTGAAGCCAGCCTGGGAAGAAATTCCATGAGACTCTTACCTCTAATTCACTAGTAAGAAGCTGAAGGTGAGCTGAGGCTCAAAGGAAGAACTCCAACCTGGAAAAGGCTAAGGGGCAGCATGAGATTCTGAGTTCAAGACCCTAGTACCAACATAATTCCCCTCCCACTCCCCTTCAAACGAAGCATACTGATAGTACAGAAGCAAATCAGCCCCTTGGTTTGCCAGAGAAAATACATTTCCAAATTAATCTATGATTACTCTGGCCTATGAATTAGAAATTTTGTTTTTGTTTAAGTCACATTTGCACTTGTTGGGTTGAAATAAAACTTCTTTCAAAGTAAGCTTAAAGAAGAAATCATTAAGGATTTAAATTAGCGTGGTTCCCAGTATCTTTCCTTAGTTCATTAACTGAAGTGGAAAAGTTTAGAGGGCAAAAAATTCTGCTATACTTGGAAATATGTTCAGCATTCACAACAACAACAACAACAACAACGAAAAAAACTCATCAAACAAACAATGCCAGGCAGTGAAAACTCATGCCTGTGATCCTTGCTACGCACGAGGTTGAGATCTGAGGCTCATAGTTCAAAGTCAACCTGGGCAAGAAATCCCATGAGACTTTAATCTCCAATTAACTATCAAAAAATTTTTTAAAAAGGCTAGAAGTAGTACTATGGCTCAAATGGTCCAGCGCTCTGAGGAACAGTGCCTGAGTTTTATACCTCACTCTTGCTCTCTATTGAGAATTACTAGACTGACTCTATCTTGGAACTAAATTCAATCCCATGACCAACAAAATTAAGAGAGAGAGAGGGGGAGAGAGGAGGGGAGGGAGGGAGGGGGAAGAGAGAGACAAAGAGGGGGGGAGGGAGGGAGGGAGGGAAAGAGAGAGTATAACCTCATGGTCTCAGAGACACCCTTTGATGAAGGATGATGTTGCTACAGATCAGAGGGGGAAAGAAATCAGCAAAGAAAAGACCGACTTCTGCATAAAGTCTCCAAGATGTGGCCTTGCCCTACATATTTATCTTTTTTGCCCAGTGCCAAGTCAACACCAGCACTTGAGCAAACAGCGGTGAACGCATTGCGCCAGCAGCTTCTGGCGCCAGGACACTTATGTTAGCTCCACCTGGCAAAGGTGAACAAGAGTCCCACTCAAAATGGAGGGTGAAGATTTACCTTTTGGCCCTTAAAAAGAAGCCAAAGAGCACCCCAAACTGTTTTTCCTCTCAATCTTAAGCTAGTTGACAGGTGTCAACTTGGGTCACTAAGAGCCCTCTCCAAGGACTTTCTTTTCCAGGTGATAGAAGAGCAGGCTGCCCTGTGCCATTCTGAGGCCCCTCTGGCAGCCCTGCATGAGGGGAGCGTGGCTTCATTCACGGTGGGATTTAAGGATGCTGACACCTGAACAGATTTGGGGATGGCAAAGGCCATCCTTCAATGGTAGTGTTTGATAAACAGACACCAAGCCAAGAGGCTCGATGTCCCCAGGCATTTCTATCAACGCACCCCTGAAAACGAGGTAACTTGGCTGTGGGTTCCCAGAGGCACTAGCTGTGCAGGACAAGAGGGATGAAGCCACCTGTCAGAAAAGGGGGGTGGTGGGTGGGGGAGGGGAGGGAACGCTCCGTGGCTATGCGGCTGCACACACAGACTTGTTTTCTTGTTCCCTTTACATAAGAATTACACACTTACAGTTTTTCTCAACAGGTGGATGGGGCAATGCTGAAAGAAAAAAAAAAAAAAAAGAAAACCCACAAGTTCTACTTTCCTTCCTTATCTTGGCTCTGTTGACCTAAGCCTCTAAGGGATCTGGCAGGGAGAAGAAAGGCTTATGGTGGACAGGTGCCAGAAAGGAAACCAAAGCAGTCAGCAGCGGCAGCAGTAGCAGCAGCGATGATTTCTACCTAGCTTGAATCGATTGCATTTTATACAATTCTTTCCCATACATTATCTAGTTTCATGAAACCTCAGAATCCGAGCTGAAAAGGGACCCGAGGGATTATTTCATCTAGTTTCTGAGCCTCATTCAGCCCCACTGATTTTTTTTTGGTGTGTGTGGGGGAAGGGGCTGACAGTTCTATTTTGGGGGATTGTCTCCTGTGTACTGTTGGCTATTTCAAAACATCCCTGCCTTCTCCTACAAGCTGGACCCCCCTGCAAGGTTGTGAGAACCAGAAATGTCTTCAGACACGGCGAATGTCAGGGGGGTGGGGAATGGCCGAAACGGTTCTCAGTTGAGAATTACTGACTCAATCTTGAAGTTAAACTCAAATTATATTCAGCAGCAACACAGGCTTGGTGTCCTTGATCTGGATCTCACTGTCAAGGCTGTTAGGCCTAAGAAATTGCTGATCTGTTCATTCAAGGACTCAAGATGAGTGTCCTCCTCATTTCATGTGGCTAAAACACTAACGATTTAATTTTTCAAGCCAAATAACTCTCATCCTAAAGTCCCATCAGATCCATTCTGTGGTCTAACTGATGTGTCAACCCAGACAAGCCAACAGGCCACAAGCCCCTGAGATCATCAGTTCTGACACCAGGCTAAGGAGCTGCCAACAGATCAGTGTCTCATACAGACGTGTGGGAACTGCTGGCGGTCTGGTTGTCAAGTCTCAGGCCATTCTCAAATGTCACTATGGATTTCTTCAATACTGCAATAAGTGTTACTTAAGAGTCCTACTTTTTTTTTTCTTAAAGGCATACTTTGAACGTTCACTGCCAATGTGCTCTTGGCACACAGATGATTGATTCATTGGTACTAAAGTCAATCTCTGTCCCTAAAGCAAAAGACAATGATCTGGTGGAACAGATCAATGAAACAGTATTAGCATATGCATTCACTCATGTCTGCCAGATGAGCTAGGTGTTTCAGAAATAAAATCAGACTGTGGGGGAATGAGAGAGAAAAACTGGGAGAGCGGACATTCTAACAAGGAATGCACTCTTTAACTGACGTAACTGTAGTCCCTCTTTATATCACCTTTATAATAACAACAACAACAAAAGACAGTGTAACATGTAAGTAACAATGTGCCAGAGAGCAAGTAAAATCCAAGGAATGATCAAGTGATAACATACTAACAAGGGCCTCAAAATCTGGGAAATTCTGATTTGGTCATGGGGCTTGAATTCTGGGTCTGGGTGCTGTCCCTTAGCTCTTCAGCTCAAGGAGAGTGTTAACCACTTGAGCCACAGGACCACTTCTGGTTTTCTAGTGGTTTATTGGAGATAGGGTCTCATAGACTTTCCTGCCCAGGCTGGCTTTGAACTGTGATCCTCAGAGCTTAGCCTCCTGAGTAGCTAGGATTACAGGCTTGAGCCACCAGCGCCCGGCTGGGTCTGTGTTTTGAATGGCTTATGAGACTATGTGAATAGAAGTTAAAAATGTGAGCTGCAGGGGGTCAGTTAATGGGCTGAACTGGCCTCTGTGGCTATTTTCCACTTTACTGAAACAGAGCCATGGTCATTTGCTCCTCTACTGCTCAAGGCTTTTTTCAAGCTACTAAGGCAGAGATGAGTAGTTCTATTACTATTGGAATGAGTAGTTCATTACTATTGGAATCTACAGTCCAACTCTAGATTGTAGAATGTAATTCCCCATTTTGAATGGTGTGGCTATGCGGAATTGGCAAGTTATCTTCCCTCTCCATTCCCCATTTTTCTCTTCTGCAAAAAGAGAAGCTGTAACAATCATGATCCAAGAGAGAATAAATGAGAGGCTGTAGGCTAAAAGAATGGCAGCCATTATGCCTTCCTTAAAGACTGTGGGGAAAAAACCATAACTATGGGTTATTTATGTTTTTAAAAAAAGATTAGGAGAGTGGGGCTCAGACAGTATGATCATTCTGACCAAGGAGAAAATCCAGGCATAGATGGATCCCATCATAAAACCCAAACTCTTGCTGGGCGCCAATGACTCATGCCTGTAATCCTAACTACTCAGGAGGCTAAAATCTGAGGATAGTGGTTTGAAGCCAGCCCAGGCAGAAAACACTGTGTGAGCCTCTAATCTCCAAGGAAGTACACCAAAGAGCCAGAAGTGGAGGAGTGGCTCAAATGGTAGAGTGCTATCCCTAGCAAACAAATTCAGGGACAGCGCTTAGGTCCTGAGTTCAAGCCTTAGGAAGGCACAGAACAACCCTACTGGACTCTTTCTTTGCTTCTTTCTCACACACCGTCTTTATAGCCAGAATGAAACAATATCAGTGAAAACGGAAAGAATGAAACAAGTATCTGTGAACATGGATACTCAGTGACACAGTTGAAGAAATTACAGATACATGGTAACGTTGCTGGGAGATTAGTCCTTTGTACCATGGCCTCTCCACCTGCTACCTGCCCGATCCTCAGCTGCCTTCACCTCCTCACCCCACACAACCTCCCAATCCGCCTCCCCCTCCCCATCTCCCTCCCACCCTACTTCCCTTCCTCATTCTCACCCTCCCTACCCCACACACTTACCATCTCAACTCCTCTCCTCATTCTTCCCCCCTCCACACCTCCCCTCCCCTGCCCCCAACCTGTTCCCTCTCTACTCACCTCCTCATCCTCTACAAGTAACCCCCTCCTCCCATCTACCCTGCACAACTTCCTGTCCTCTCTCCTAACTTCCTCTACCCTCCACCTCCTCCCCTCCCCTCCCCACCCCATGCCCCTCCCCTCCCCTGCCCATCTCTTTACTCCAGGCAAGCCTGCCATCCTCCCCTCCCCCACTCTGCTTCCATTCTCTATCCCTCTCCCCCCCCCCCCACCTCACTGTCTTTTTCTTTTCTCTCACAGGGTTCAGCTGCTATTTGCATAGGTTGGCCTTGAGCTTGAGAGTTTTCTTCTGCTTCCCGAATAGCTGGGATTACAGGTATGGGCTGCACTGTCCATTCTTTAATGGGAATTACACAGTGCAAAAACCTGGGTAGGTTCATGGGCGTATGAGGAGGTAGAAGGTGGCTGTACACCCAGGGGTGGGGGCCAGCTGCCTGCCTTTCTATCCTGGCTCTGTCCCTTTAGAGAAAAAAAATACACTCACATAGTCACTCGATGCCCCTAGGCCTCTGTTGCAATGCCTACAAAATGGCGGCCATGCCATTACTAGAGTTAATGTGAGGGACAAGGAGCATGGGAGTTTAGCATAAAACTCAAGACAACTTCATCACTATAATTGAATAAAGGTGCCTATCAACTTCTATTTTGGTAATAAAGTCCTTTCATATTAAAAGCAACTCCACACCCAGATCATCCAAAGCTAGAACATTCAGATCCATGGCTTTTTCACAATTTAAAGAATGGTGTGTAGAGGATAGTTTTCACTTGTCAAGTTTCTTGAATTGTGTCAAAAAGCCATTTGCAGGGAGAACTCCTCTGAATGTCAGATCTCACCGTCACTCTGGTAGCTACTTTCCCTCCCAGTCTTGGGTTGTATGAGCATCTTGGAAGACGGACTTTGCATGCAGTTATTACTTGGGGCATCATTGAAGTCACATTGTCTATGCACATACCCTTGTCAGGTGTGCACTACACACTTCCTGGTGGCATGATACAAGGACTTCCTAGATTTCCTATCCTGAAATACACAGGCTCTGAAAGAACCTGACAGAGTCAAACATTACCTTCACCTCTAGTTGTGACCTTTTAGTTTTATTTGGTTAGCATTGTTCATTCTAGTTATAAGACCCAACGCTGGGGCATCTTGTTCAATGCCCATGACCTTCTATTGCACTGAGCAGCCTCTTAAGGTCACCACTACAGTAAAGTACTACTTCCTCAACCATTGAATAAGCCTCGGTACCTTCTATATAAGTGTTTAAATTGAATGTGAGGTAGTTCTGAAGTTAAAATATTTTCAAAGGGGCTGAGAAGGTGGCTCAGTGGTATAGTGCTTGCCTTGCATGCATGGGTTCGATTCCTCAGCACCACAAAAACAGAAAAAGCCAGAAGTGGCACTGTGGCTCAAAAGTGGTAGAGAGCTAGAGCAAAAGCATCTCAGGGACAGCGCCCAAGCCCTAAGTTCAAGCCCCAGGACTGGAAGTCAGTCACAAGTTAATAGGACACTAGCTATATAATGTACTTCACAAATTCTGTGTGATCTCACATATGTCCAACATGAAATCCTAGGTTTGCAGTCCAATAATGACAGTTATATGTATGTCCCTACCAGCTTCCCTCCTCATTCTCCATTCCTTGTTTCCTTGTCAAAGTTTTAATGTCTTTCATCTTATATTCTCACTTAATGTCCCCAGTTGCCAAATGTAATTACCTTCTTTAAGAACTACCTCAAAGCCAGGTGCTGGTGGCTGACGCCTGTAATCCTAGCTACTCAGGAGGCTGAGATCTGAGGATTGTGGTTCAAAGCCAGTCTGCACAAGAAAGTCCGTGAGACTCGTTATCTCCAATGAACCACCAGAAAACCAGAAGTGGCACTGTGGCTCAAGTGGTAGAGCGCTTGCCTTGAGCTGAAGGGACAGTGCCCAGGCCCAGAGTTCAAGCGCCATGACCGACCCCCCCCCCAAAAAAAAAGAAATGTCTCAAAGTAATGTGTAATTCAAAGAAGCAACTATTTGATTAGCTGTTTGCTTTAATCTTTGTTTAAATAAATTCAGGGGGGAAAAAACCCACCAAAACACGTGCTAATTTGATATTATATGATTCAGTACTAGGAAAAGGAAGAAAATTTGGCAACAAAAAATTACCTGAAGGCTAAATATTTATATAAGTAAAATTGAGGTAGGGTTGACAGATATTTGGGGCAAACTAATACTACTTACTTCTGAGGAAAGAAAATTAGGAGAAGAAGAAAATGAAAAGAGAGAAGCTAAGGAGAACCAGATTTTCCCCATTAAAATAAGCTGGAATACCAACTATCTAGAAAGCAAAATTAATAAAACAGGCACTTAGAAAACATACGTCCAGAGTTATATGGAAACTAGGGTATTTACAATGATATACGGAAGTTTCTGAAGCACAATTTCCAGGTATGTTAAGCTTCTGGAGCTATTACTGGAGTTTAATTGCTGTTTGTGGTTCATGTACCCTGTCCTTTCCCTGTGTGCACTTGCAGTTAATATTTCAATTGAAAAACTAACATACGAGTAAAAGCATCCCTGATTTGAGCTAATCATTTATTCCTGGTCTCACATAGGATAATGTTTGAGCCAATAAAGGCTGACATAACTTGAAGATTATTTTTATTTTTAAAGTATGTCCTATCTTATTCCATCCTATGTCAAGAAATGTAACTGGTTCCATTATTTCTTCTTTCTCCAAATGTGCTTTTAGAGCAAAGAGAGAATATAGGCCCTTAGGGCTGTCAATGTGGTTTACTGCTTGTAAATCAGTCCCCATGAGAACCAGGGCAGGGCTGGGTCAGGTCACAGTTGGCCCCTCCTATGTCCTGAAAACACAGTCTTTATAGGTTTTAACACTTACTTATTTGGAATTTGGACACCTACAAAACCAATGCCAAATGTTTTCATGTTGAAATTCTAATTGAGGATCTAGCTCATGCAGAGAATCGTGTGCACATCCCCCCCCGCCCCCCCCCCCCCCCCAGTTCATCAGACACTGGCCAGTTCAGGGCAAATCTGTGTGGCCTGGTGGGGCAGCAGACATAGACAGCCTGCTAGCTCTTTTTCCCCTCCCCAGATTCCACAGAGTAAACCTAGACAGACCTTCACGTTTCATAGAAACACATCTAGATTCTGTCCACAAAGAACTATATCAACTGTTTTGGAAATAGGGTTTTGCTCACATAATTGATGCTAAGATAGTTTTATGTTTCTAAAACAGCCTGAAGAGTACTTTATTTTTGTACAAATGATGTTTTTATCTATGGTTCTGTTCCCAATCACATTTAGGGTGACCTATCTCAAATGTCTACATAACACACACACACACACGCACACACACACACACACACACACACACACACACACACACACACACACACACACACACACACACACACACACACACACACACACACACACACACACACACACCTGTGCACACACTTTTATTTTCTGGTCTTCTTTTGTTGGGAGTTTCATCAAGCATGTTTATATCAAAATGCTGGCCAATCCCTACTACTGCCGTTACCTGGTGGTACGTGCCCTGAGTTCTTCCGTTGCTTCAATTTTCTCTCATTTATCTGCCTAAGCATCTAAGTCAATCCAAGAAGAAAAAAAAGGCAGATGAATGTCTGGTAGAAGCCCTGATGCCACTGGCTGACCTGGCTGACACATGCCTTCAGTGAGTCTTGGTGGGACTGAAGAGTATTCTTAAAAAAGAATTCTGGCCCTAAACTTACACTATGTACAAAACAAAACAACAACAAAAAACAAACACCTCAAAAGAAATCAAAGACTGAAATGTAAGAGCTAAAACTATAAAACACTTGGAAGAATATATGAGGAGAGAGTCTCATGACATCAATGATTTCTTAGATGGCAACAAAGCACATACAGACTCTTATTTCCAATTAACCACTCAAAAACGGGAAGTGGAGCTATGGTTCAAAGAGGTAGAACACTAGCCTTGAGCAAAAACGATTTCAGGGACAGTGTCCAGGCCCTGAGTTCAAGCCTCACAACTGACCAAAAAACAAAACACACACACACACACACACACACACACACACACACACACACACACACACACACACACACACACACACACACACACACACACACACACACACACACACACACACACACACACACACAAAAAAAAAACTGATATATTGAGCTGAGAAAAAAAAAAACCCACAGGAATAATGGTGCTTAAACTTCTCTCCCAAAACAAATAAGTAAGCAACCAACACAGACACATTCTAATACTGGATATACACCCAAAATAATTTAAAACAGTACTCAAACAGGTTCATGGCAGTACTATTCCTAATAGCCCCCAAATGGAAACCCAAATGACCACAGATGGACAAATGGATTCATAAACTACCAAATGTGCATAAAGTAGAATATTAATTAGTCTTTAAAAGCAGTGAACATTTTATGATCTTGGAGGCATTATGCTAAGTGAAGTAAGCTAGATACAAAAGGACAAATATATTATGCGGGGAGTCAAATTCAGAGACAGGAATCAAAATGGCGGTAGGCAGGGGAAGGTAGGGAGGAATTCATGGGTACAGAGTCTCAGTTGGGAAAAATTGAAGATATTTTGGAGATAGATGAGGTGATGGCTGAACTGACCACCTGAAACAGATAAAATGAGTCATTCTATTCTAGGCATGTCTTTACCTCCTCTGACACAAATAGGGGATACTGAGCATCTTAATACATGGAACACCAACAGAAAGGAATATAAATTTTCAAGAGGAAATGGAAATGAGATCAGGAAAAGTTTTTATTTTCTTCTGGTTTATATGGCCTTTTCTCTTTATGCTTGTAATTAAAAAAGACACCATGATCAATGTGATGGCAAGCAAGACCTTTTTCTTTTTTTTTTGGGTCCAGTCATGGGGCCTGAACTCTGGGCCTGGGCGCTGTCCCTCAGCTCTTCAGCTCAAGGCTAGCGCTCTACCACTTGAGTCACAGCGCCACTTCCAGCTTTTTGCTTATGTGGTGCTGAGGAATCAAACCCAGGGCCTCTTGCATGCAAGGCAAGCGCTCTACCACTGAGCCACCTTCCCAGCCCGCAAGACCTTTTTCATAACAGTGTGAAAAGTAAAAATTGGCAGAAGGTGTCTACATTGCTCCAAGATCAAGTGTCATTAAATAGTTCATTCCCATGAGCCCAAAGGTTACAGTTATAGAAATTTACAAATCAAAGACACTGTAGAGATTTATACCAGAGTATGTTCACCACAGTGGTATTTATAATGCAATGCAATGAACGTAATAGAATATATTTATATATAATGTGATAAAGATCCAATAGCATAGAAATAGTTCATAAATTATGGTCTAACCAATGGTTTAAAGTACCTATTTGGGGCTGGGAAGGTGGCTCAGTGGTAGAGTGCTTGCCTTGCATGTGTGAGGCCCTGGGTTTGATTCCTCAGCACCACATAAGCAGAAAAAGCCAGAAGTGACGCTGTGGCTCAAGTGTAGAGCGCTAGCCTTGAGGTGAAGAGCTGAGGGACAGCGCCCAGGCCTAGAGTTCAAGCCCCACGACTGACAAAACAAAAAACAAAAAAAAAATCTATTTAATATTCTCTACTATATTAACTTTGTTAAGTAATATTTAAAGATAGGTAAAAAAGTTAATCCTCTACTATATTAACCTTGGCTAAGTAGAGTGGTAAAGCACTTACTTAGTATACCTGAGGCCCATAATGTTAACTGTAGTTAGCAATGGATTACAAAAGTATGAGTAGTTTTATATTCTTCAAGATTTGTTGGATTTTGTACATTTGTTCTTCTTTTGTAAGAAAAACATTAAAGGATGAACAAATGCAGCAGTGGTACTCACTAGACACCATGTAGAAAATGAATTATATAACTTGTGGGTGAAGATTCCAGGGAAAAACTGGGAGAGTGAGGGAAGGGGGTGACAAAAACAAATGTACTCTTGGCTAGGAATGTAGCTTAGTGGTAGAGTACTTGCCTTGCATGAATGAAGCCCGGGGTTCAATTCCTCAGTACCACATTAAACAAGAAAAAAAAGCCAGAAGTGGAGCTGTGGCTCAAGTGGGTATAGTGCTAGCCTTGAGTAAAAGAATCTCAGGTACATGGCCCAGGCCTTTAGTTCAAGCCCTAGGGCTGGCAAAAAATAAAAAATAAAAAATAAATTTAAAATGTACTGTAACATAACCCCTTTGTATTAAAAAGGAAAAAGAAAGAAAAAAGTCATGCCAGATGCCAGTGGCTCACACTTGTAATGCTAGCTACTGCAATCTGAGAGAGACCTGAGGGTTGTAGTTTGAAGGATGACAAATCCAACAGATTCTTATCTCCCATTAAGCAGCAAAAGGTGAGAAGTGGAAGTGTGGCTCAAATGGCAGAGCACCAGACTTGAGCAAAAAAAAAAAAAAAAAAAAAAAAAAATAAGCAAGAGTGAGAAGCCCTGATTCCAAGCTCCAGTGCTAGCATAAAATAAAGGAAGAGAGGTGATATTAAAAAAAGAAGAAAAGCCGGGCGCTGGTGGCTCACGCCTGTAATCCTAGCTACTCAGGAGGCTGAGATCTGAGGATCGCGGTTCAAAGCCAGCCCAGGCAGGAGAGACCGTGAGACTCCTATCTCCAATAAACCACCAGAAAACCGGAAGTGGCGCTGTAGCTCAAGTGGTAGAGCGCTCGCCTTGAGCTGAAGAGCTGAGGGACAGCGCCCAGGCCCAGAGTTCAAGCCCCACGACCGACAAAAAAAAAAAAATAAATAAATAAATAAAAAAATAAAAATAATAAAAATAAAAAAAGAAGAAGAAAATAGAAAAAATTTCACCAGAAGAAAAGTTAGTTCTCTGGGTTGCTAAAGAACTCCATGGACTCAATCCAAAGCACACCAGAAAGGAAATGAAAAGAATGGATTTATTTTGCTATGGGTGGTGGATGTCAGGCAGGACGGGAACAAAGCAGCCCATTCTTTTGCACAAGGAGGCTTCATGGCGTCCATTTTCTGGAGCTGGGTGAGGGCTGAGGCTGTGTATGGGCAGGGCAGGTGCTCAAGGTTTAGCATGAGCTTGGTCTCTGTCCTCCCCTCTTGTGTGGCAATATATACAGCAGCACTGTCTCCTGTTTACAGAGAAGTACATGGCCATCCATGTGTTTTCATGTATGATGCAACTCATTAACCTGTCATGAACTGGAGCATCTAACATGACAGTTCCTTCTTCTTCTCTGGGCCTGCACGCTGTCCCTAAGCTCTTCAACTCAAGGCCACTGGTGCCGGGCTCAGTGTCTTCTATCTTATGGGTAGGAAACAGATACAGGGAGGGAATGAGGAATGGCTCAAAATAACTAACATTATCACACTGAGTGCTTGGCCCGCTCACCCAGATGCTGCCTTGTGTCCCATGAACTGAAGCCAGTTTGGGTGAAATATTGGTGACTTCTTTTTAGGGTGATGTAAGCAACACAAGTTCTTCCTATCTCTTCCTTTCTGGGGTGTTCCCAAAGGCATATGGGAGCAGTTGTTTCCTCTTAAGCCACAAAGAAGTGAGGTGTAAAAAAGTTCATATTGTGGTTTTGAGGTGACTCATCATGGCGTATAATACACAACTAATATCGCCACCTAAACTCACGCCAGGTACACAGTGTCTAAGCAGCAAATATCCTGGTTGCTGGGAAGGAACAATTATTTTCTTACTTAGTAAGAAGGCAAGAAAAAAATGTTCAGGAAGCGTACTCACCCAAAACTAACAATTCAACTGATCTGGTTCCTTGTAAGATGTGAAATGGGTTATGAAGGGATTTTTTTTTTCGGGCGGCTTGCTTGGGATTTCTCTGCTCAATTTTTTGAGTCTTCTTTGAAGCAAATCCTAAAGGGTTGAAAAAAAAAAGGAAGTGCTATGAATATTTATTAATATAAATTTCACATGTGCATTAGGAATCGGGGAGTCACTCTCCTTAGAAAATAAACAATCAAATGTAACCCCTCTGTACATCACCTTTATAATAACAATTGTAAAAACTTTTTGGATGCTTTTTTCAGGAAAACACCCGCGAAAAATACTACTTGAATATGGGTGCCAGTGGCTCCCGCCTGTAATCCTAGTTACTTAGGAGGCTGAGATCTGAAGATCAGGGTTTGAAGCCAGCCCTGGCAGAAAAGTCCTTAAATTCTTATCTCCAATTAAGCACCTAAAAGTTCAAGCCCAAGGCCGGGAATGTGGCTTAATGGTACAGTACTTGCCTAACATGCATGAAGCTCTGGGTTCAATTCTTCAGTACCACATAAACAGAAAAGGCTGGAAATGGTGTTGTGGCTTAAGTGTTAGCCTTGAGCAAAAGAAGCTCAGGGACAGCGCCCACACCCTGAGTTCAAGCCTCAGGACTGGGGGGTGGGGGGGGGGAGTTCAAGCCTCAGGATTGGCACAACAAAACAAGGAAAACTTTGAGGCTCTACAATAATTATAAAAGTCATGGGTACAGGAAATATTCAAATGAAGAGGATTCAAAGTTGAAGATAAAACATTAAAACAAAGTCTAAGATCAGAAATGGAATCCACCCAACATATCAGTGTTCTCTGAAGCTACAAATACCTTGAGTGTTCAAATTTGTAAGATTCAATATAGCCAGTGAAGGCATCATTACAATGTCCACTAGAAGACTAGAATTTTAATTCTAACTCAGCCATGGCCCGTTCTGTGCTTGGGCAAATGTGTTCACTTGTCTGAGCTGTAGTTTTAGCCTTCCTGCCCAAAGAAAGGAATTATTAGTGTTCAAACTGCTTTTGTATTACTTTTTAGTTTTAAAATCTTTTCTTCCATTAAAATTTTACCTAAATGAATACACAAGTAAAATCAACAGAACAAGAACTGGTTGAAATGGTGCCAGCACTATTTCTTGGTATATATTATTTGGGCAGAATTCTAAGTTTCTCCTCTCTATCGATTGGAATAGTGGACGTTTAAACGCTAGGCTGTACATATGGGGTTCTGCAATGTGTGGTAAGGAGGGGAGGTGGCTCGCTCTTGTGAGTATTTAAACAAAAGAGAAACTTCCTCAATATATACCACTTTTCAACTGTATATTTCTAAAAATATTCTGAGGTTTTTAAAGAATGGCTCTAAATACAACCAATCTCATAAAAAATTGAATGCTGTTATACTGATTGTCACAGAATCCCCCAACAAAACTCTTATGGCATGTATTTCTCCTGACAATGTTGGGTGGCCTTGGGTTCCAGTCTAAGAAGTCTAGTTATAACTCTATTCTTGGACACACAGCAGCTAAAGTCAAGAGCCTCTTTGGTGTTGGGCGCCGGTAGCTCACGCCTGTAATCCTAGCTACTCAAGAGGCTGAGATCTGAGGATCGTAAATCAAAGCCAGGTGAGACTGATCTCCAATGAATCCCCAGAAAACCGGAGTGGTGCTGTGGCTCAAGTGGTAGAGCTAAATTAGCCTTGAAATGAAGAGCTGAGGGACAACACCCAGGCCCAGAGTTCAAGCCCCAAGACCGACAAAAAACAAACAAACAAAAAGCCTCCTCGGGTCCCACTTCTTGTCACGTTTCTCCTTGTACATGTTATTCTCATTGCTTCCAACCTGCAAGGCAACTTTCTAGCCAGTCTGTCCTTAGTGATTTTGGTTTTGTTTCTGCCAGGGCCTGAGCACTATCCCTGAGCTTTTTTTTTGCTCAAGACTAGTGCTCTACCAACTTGAGCCAAAGCTCCACTTTGGGCATTTTAGATAAGTCTTTTGGACTTTATTGCCTGGGCTGGTTTAAAACCTCAATCCTCAGGTCTTAGACTCCTGAGTAGCTAGGATACAAACATGAGCCACCCGAGCCTCTGTACCCAGCTCAGCCAGAAACTTCCCGCCTTTTATGGGACCATGCTTGAAGCCCCTGAGTTAGGTTCCTAAAGTACCATATAATCGCACATAGCACTCATTCTTACACAGGGTTGAGCCACACAAAACTGCCATTATTGAGGCCTCTGGCAGCTTCAGACAGCTGTTGCACAACTCTAACCCCAATACCTTAAGCCCAATCCCAGCCCAGTGCCTTATTGTTTAATTAAGAAGTGTTGTTATAAGGTCAGTCATGGATTTTTCTGTTGTCATTGGGAGTTTAAATCATAGTTTTTATTTATTTATTTATTTTTTGTGGGTCTTGGGACTTGAACTCTGGGCTTGGGCACTGTCTGCCAGCTCTTTAGCTCATGGTAGCGCTCTTAAATCATATTTTTATTCAAAAGCTCTATTTTATGTCATTGGAACAAAGACATAGAATGAAAAAATCACTTTTCTTTTCTGGCATTTATAATGTACATCAGGGATTGAATTTAGCTTACCTGTAAGCTATCATTGATGAATTTTTTTAAAAGCTCCCTCTACTAGTCTGCATTAAAACAATTCTCAAAGAAAGCCAGACAGCTTAGATTTATCTCTCTTAATAGCTTCTTTCATGTAACAGCAACTCAGCTAAGAAAGAAAAGAGGGACTCGAAAGGAGTGCTAGACTGAAGAAGGAGGTTTAAAGTCCACTTCCCTCTCCTTTCAGAAGAAATGCAGCCTCAAATGTGCCCAACTCATTCTATCCAACTGTGCAGGCTCAGAGTCCTTCTTGAAATAAACAGAGCAAAGCCTAAGTGTAGCCAAGGTGAGGTGGCGTACGGGCTAGGCGAGGCAAAGACAATCAGTAGCATTAATAATGGAAATGAGAGCAAACAGTCCTTGAATGCTTACTGTAGATCTGGCACAGCGCAAAGAACCCAGACTGTATCCCCATGTTTAATTACCAGCTATAACCCGTGAAGTGAGTTCTGGGAATCTACTCTGGAGCTGAGAGAACTGAACTGAGGCACAACACGGCTGCCCAATTAATTACTAAGGTCCCCTAGCTGAGCATGACGAAACCAGGCTTCAGATGAGGAGCCTGAGAACAAGAGTTCGGACTCTGAATGGCTCTGCTCTGTGGGAGAATGCAATCGCTTCGGAGTACCACACTGGGGAAGTGGAAAATTCAAATGTGCGGCTCTAAGAAAATAACAAATTGTACTAGGAATGTGGCTTAGTGGTAGAGTGCTTGCCTAGCATGCATGAAGTCCTGGGTTCAGTTCCTCAGTACCACGTAAACTGAAAAGGCTGGAAGTGGTGCTGTGGCTCCAGTGGCAGAGTACTAGTCATGAACAAAAAGAAGCTCAGGGACAGTGCCCAGGCCCTGAGTTCAAGCCCTAGGACTGGCAAAAAAAAAGAAAAAAAAAAAAAGGAGGAAGTAGGAAGAGGAGGAAGAGGAGGAGGAAGGGGAGGAGGAAGAGGAAGAGAAGGAGGTGGTATGAAGTCTTAGGCCATTGAAGGCCTGCCCTGAAAAGGATAGTGAGACCCCAGACCCTGCTTCTTCTTTTTTCTTTTCTTTCTCTTTCTTGCTTTTTTTCTTTTTCTTTCCTTCCTTCCTTCTCTCTTTCTCTCTTTCTTTCTTTCTCTCTCTTTCTCTTTTTTCTCTCTTTCTTTCTCTTTCTTTCTTTCCTTTTTTTTTTGGTCAGCCATGTATACCCCCACCACACAGTGCTCCCTCCCCAAAAGCTCAAAGCAGTGAGCCAAAAATAACCTTCTCTTCTTGCTAAGTGGATTGTCTCAGGTGTGTTTGTTACAGCAGCAGAAAGCTAACTTTTAACCACCTCCAGGTACAAACGCTGAACAGAACCGCCTAGCAGACCAGGAAGTGTCAAGATCCACTTTCTAACAATTGTTTTCAAGAACTCCAAGTATGCAATTTTAAACCATCAAAGATATTCACAAACTGGATTAAAACTAAAGATAGGGGTAAAGAGCATAGAATGTCAGATACTCAAATATCACAAGCTCAGAAATGCCTGATTTGGGAGTTGGGGGGTGGGCGGTGGGTGGCTCAAGGAGTAAAGCACTCAAATGAAAAAGAATAAAACAAGAAAAAAAAATATGGTAGCTTGTTCCTTAGATTCTCTATTACTATTATTTTGAGTGTGTGTCAATACTGGGGCTGGAACTCAGGGTCTAGGTATTGTCCCTTAGCTTTCTTGTTCATGCCTGGTGTTCTACCACTTGAGCCACAGCTCCACTTCCAGATTTTTGATAGTTAATTGGAAATAAGAGTCTCACAGACTTTCCTGCTAGGCTGGCTTCAAACTGTAATCCTCAGATCTCAGCCTGGTGAGTAGCTAGGATTTACAGGCCTGAGCCACCAGTGTGCAACTATATTCTCTAAGTCCTTAAAACACCATTATATTTTGCGAACTTTCTGAGATTTCATGAAATAAGTAGTTTTACTTCTCACTGCTCTTTCTTGTGAACATTAACAAAATTGTCTTTTTTCAATAGCCCCAAACAATAACAACAACAACCCAAATCAAATCAACCCCCCACCCACCCATCCTAAAATTCACACCATGGAAATACTATTTTTAAACTAATCACACACGACTGAATCTTTGTGTATGCTTCACAGGTGGTAGTAAGAGAGTTCTCCATCCCCCTCCATCCTTGTGAACTGCCATTTGACCCTTTTTATAATATGCACCTTGTACCAGTGAAACCTAAGGCACCAGGCTGGTTACTGATTAAACCCTGGTGCTGAAAGGTGGTTTAGACAAATGACTGTTCATTGCCCAGCCCAGCCCGTGTGCACAAGGGGAAGAGAGCAGTCATCAGAGCTGTGAAATTCTGTCTGGTAGGCAGAATTAAACTACAAATTGCAGCAATTCGTGCCTGACCTCTGATCTGTGAGGTTAGTCCAGACCTTTGAACCTCAGCTTGGAATTGAGAAATAGCATCTACTTGTTCAGGAAAAGATGGTTAGCTTGAAATCTCTGAAGCCAGGGACTCAGTCAATCCCAGAACCAAGGTTCCCCACCTCTTCCCCCCCAGAGTGAATGGTGGTAAGGGACACCAGGTGCAGCAGAGGCTGAAGAAACCCAATAAAAACAGAAAATCTCATGGTGCAAACACTTTTCAATAACTCGTGTGAAAATAAGAAAAAGGAAGCTGAGATACTGTAACTAAAATGACTGATCATTTACTATATTATTTACTATATTAGTAAATGCTATGTGCATTCAAATTTCTCTATACAAATTAGGCAAAACTGAGTTAAAAACTAAATAGAAACTTGTTTATCCAATGGTACCATCTCTCATTTGGTATTCAATGGTACCATCTCTCATTGTTGTAAGTGTAATAAGTGTATTCTCTAATTATATAGGCATATTTTAAGTCACTTTTGGAAAACCACAATCATTGAAACATCAGCTATGTTTTTCTTCAACCCCAAATTTATCTTCTAATACTAACAATATAGTCCATTAATAAGTATAATAAGCATTGGCCAGTAGTGTGAGCTAATCAATAAGCATAATTCTATGTTTCTCTTATATAAATTGTATCACAGCATTAATTCATGCTAAAAAGAGGTTTTGGACAAACAGCCTTTTCTCATGATTTGCTCTTACTTAGAATGTTATTCTAATAGTTTCATTTCTATGTAATAGAAACATTCTACTCCTTTGATCCTTTCAGTCAGCATTAAAAGCATATAAAAGCATATAAAAGCATATAACTATTATATTTAATGAAAATGAAATGAATTTAATCTAGTCTTTAAAGAACATAACCAACAAATACTTGTTTCCCAAATATAATTAACTATTAATTTGAAAAAATGATTTATATAAGCATTTCCTTTTAAGGAACATTTCTCCAAGAAGGTCAATATCATTTTCTTTTATATACTAATTATCACAATACTAATCCCATTAATTTCTCATTTTAATCATCACATTTTCTTCTTTAAAGACTGGCAGGGAAATGACTTTGGAAAACAAATAAAGATATTACTGATAATTTTTGTTTCTAAGCCCAGAGTTTAAATAGCAAACTTTTTTTTTTTAAAAAGATCCTTGTTATGATCTAGATTTTAAGGGTATAAAACAAAAAGCTGAAAGATGAGCTGATTACTTGAAAAGTCTGTCCACAATGGAAGAATTTTGAAGTTCTCCCCCACCCCACCTCTTCCGATTTAAAAACCAAACAGAACAGATCACTATTTGTTTGACCTGATCCAAATTGCTTTAACCAAACACAACCACCTCCTCCACTCCTCAATTGAAATAAATAAGGCTTCCCCTACCTTTCCAGTCTTGAGACCTGGACGCAGCAGGCTTAAGGGAACAACAGCCTTGCTTAGGCAACCTTTGCTCCTGAGCCGGATCTGGGATTGGCGTAACCCTGTCATATATGGCACCTGTCTCCTTATTGGTCAATGGGCGTGGGCCATTTAAATACCTTGAGAATCATTTGCTAAGAACACCTAGAATAAGCTCCAGTAGATGGTTCAGAAAGAGGGGAATGGCTCAATGCAATATGAAAATTCATGAAATGTCACTGACAAATGGAACTGGAGACCCAAGAAGACAAAAAGCTCTAGCATTTCAAGAGCAGGAAGTTTAAAGCAAATATTTTATTTAAACTACAATAGCGATCAAAAGAAAACCAACGACTGTTTAAATCTGCTTCTCTAGAGCCACATGGGTTCACATGGCTGGGAACTGCTTGATGCAGATAGAGGTTTTGAATGCTTTAAGTAAATAAATGCATGTAAAGGCTTAGAATTTTTTTTTTTTTCCTGTAACCTTAGCTAATTCAGGAGGTTGAGATCTGAGGACTGAAGTTCAAAGCCAGCCTGGGCAGAAAGTCTGTGAGATCCTTTTTTTTTTTTTTTTTTTTTTTTTTTGGTTGGTCGTGGGGCTTGAACTTTGGGCCTGGGCGCTGTCCTCAGCTCTTCAGCTCAAGGTGAGCGTTCTACCATTTGAGCCACAGTGCCACACTAGTCTTCTGGTGGTTTACTGGAGATACAAGTCTCACAGACTTTCCTGCCAGGGCTGGCTTTGAATCGTGATCTTCAAATCTCAGCCTCCAGAGTAGCTAGGATTACAGGTGTGAGCCACTGGCACTTGGCAGATTCTTATTTCCAATGAACCACCAAAAAATCAAAGTAAAGTTGTGTCTCAAGTGGTAGAGAAAAAACCAAAAACCAAAAACAACTCAGTGATGGCACCGAGGACCTGAGTTCAAACCCCAGGACTGGTGTGTACACACACGTACACACACACGTACACACACACACACACACACACACACGTACGTACACACACACACACACACACACGTACTTACAATAGGCTTAGTTAGGGCATGATTCAAGTGATAGAGTACCTGCCTTACAAGAGTGAGGCCTTGAGCTAAAATCCCAGTACCACTAAATTGTTACTATGAAGCTAAGTGTGTTGGTATATGTATCTAATCCCAGAACTCAGGAGGCTGGGGCAGCAGAATCACTAATTTGAGGCCTGAGCTGTATAGTGAGATCTTGTCTCAAAAACAAAAGCTATGAGACAATGTTTAAGGGGGTGACACTGATCAAGATGCATTGTATTCATAAATGGCTTTGTGAAACAGCACCTCCTTTGCACAACTAAAGATAATTAAAAAGATTTAAAAACAAAAGAATTCTAAAACACAAGAAAAGTTAGTACGATTGCTTAGAAACATTTTATATATATTTATATATATATATATATATTTTTTTTTTTAAGCAAATGTCCCTTTTTTCCCCCAGTTCACTGTATCACTGTATCTGGAGTAGGTAACTTGGACTGAATTGCGTCTCTTAGTCTTTTCTCCTAATTATTACCAACATATGATGTTTATAACCTGATAGAAAAAGATACCCGGATATCTGAACCAAACCTTTATTTTATTTTTCTCAATTTGGGACTGGAACTAGACTTACTGGTAAGAAGTTTGGGGGAAAAAAGACCATAGGAAGAGAAAAGAAGGGTTGGTAAAACATGCTTTATGGCAATAAAAAAGTCTGTACATAACAATGGACCAGGAAGGCCAAATGCACTAAGGCAAATAAAAACTCTCCTTTTAAGGAGTTAAGAGAGAACTTCATCACAAATCTATCTAGAGGTGGAGTTTGTCATAAAACAAGGAAGAGGAAGAAAATTCTGAGAGGGATCCTGAAAGCCAAGTATGGTATCCAGGACCTTCTACGTAGGATAAAAATAGCTCCACAGAGCCAGGCTGTGGCTCAAATGGTAGAGCATCTGCCTAGCAAGTGCAAGGCCTTGAATTCAAACTCTAATACAACCAAGCAACAACAACGAAAAAACTCAACAACCCATAAGGAAACGAATACCTAGAATTCTTCTTAAATAAAATGTCAGACTGGAGTGTATGCTTATTCTTTGAAGGCTTGGGGTTTAATCTTAGCACAGCTCTCCAAAATCAAAGCTGCGACCCCAAGTTTTCCCTTCGTAGTTAGTGTGTTATTGTTTATCTCATTCAATTATATAAACAGGGATTGGAAGTGAAAAGGCCAGAAGCGGAAGCATGCTTTACTCAATCTATTCAGCTAGCTGTATTTTATAAAAGAAAGACATCTTTATTGCTCTTAGATGAAATAATCTAAAGCTATCAATGGTGACTATAAAATATTAATGATTTAATAAAAGGTCAAAATCCAAAACAAGTTTAAGATTGTAATCATGTTAAATATTACATGAGAGTTGACTTCTCTATTCTGATTGAAGGAAAGCAAAAAAAACCCCCCCCAAACCCTTAGTTTCTAAGACAATGCTATTTTAATTGCATTTATTTTGTTTTTTAAAACAAACATTTTTTGTGGCTTCTTGGGCTTTTGGCTAAGATCAAGTGTGGAGGGGAAAAAACTACCAATTTTTGACAAAATTAAATTCCTCTTGATCAAATGGGACCTAAAAAATCTGTTTTCATATTAGAGTACTTGAGTATGCTATATAAGAAAAACATTCTGTGTTTATGGCCTATTTTAAGCATTAAAAAGCACAGCATAATGGGGTTTGGAAATTTGTTGAGAAAGAGAGACTGAACAATGAAACTTGTTGAAATCATTTTGGGGGAATGAGGGAAGCAGGTAGGAGAGAACGATGGAGTAGGTGTGGTTGATTGGGGTGCATTTCACGCATGTGTGGAAATGTTATCATGGAACCCCCCTTGTACAGCTAATGTATGCTAGTAAAAACAAAAACACTTTTTGCTAAAATCACTGCTGATAGATCAATGCATGACTATAAGGAAGAAATTCTTGGTGTACACAAGTGCACGCACACACACACACAAAGTTACTAGTCTCCACATACTAGTCTCCAACACTGGCAATGAAATCAGATAATAGGCTATGCACTATAGTTGGCTATGAAATTTATAGTTGGCTATGAAATTAACCACCACATTGGAATAGAAATGAGGCAGACAGCAAGATCTACCATCTGCACAAGCACATTTTTTTTCCAGTTAATTTCTCAGATATCCCATAATAGCATTAACAGGCACCAAGAAAAAAAGAATTAAATAATGACCATGGCTGTAGCTAGGATGAAAGATTTATTTCATTACTGCACATTAGGTAAGTCTAAGGGCTGGCTGGAAGTGTGACTCAAGTGGTAGAGTGTGAGCCCTGAGTTCAAATCCTAGTACCTGCTTTCCTCCCTCCTGCCCAAAGAAAATACTAGGGGGAATGCTGTAAAGAGCTGGACTAAGATGTGTCCCACTACCAGGGGACTAATCACCTTTGGAAAGAGATAAATATGTCAGTGTTAAAGAACTGGAGCCAATAGGATACAGAGAGAAACAGCACCCTGTGCTGTCTAGGCCGTGGTCGGGTGGGAGGAGCCCCTGACGTGTTGGAGAAGAGTCCTCAGGAAGCATCTTTAAGAGATACAATTACCCTGCATTTTTTTTCCCTTTTCTTTTCTTTTTTGTCAGTCATGGGTCTTGAACTCTGGGCCTGGGCACTGTCCCTGAGCTCTTCAGATCAAGGTGAGTGCTCTACCACTTGAGCCACAGCATGACTTCCAGATTTGGAGATAAGAGTCTCATGGATGTTCCTGCCTGACCTAGTTTTGAACTGTGATCCTCAGATCTCAGCTTCTTGAGTAGCTAGGTACAGGCATGAGCCACTGGTACCCGGCTTTTACCCTGAATTTTTATTTGTAGTTATATTAAATTATAGACACGACAACCACAACCCCTAATTTCAAAATATATACACTTCTCTGTATATTTGTTCAAAACAGTAACTTTCTTGAAGTGTTCCTATTTTATAAATTATTAATAAGAAATATGATATAGATATGTATGTGTATGTGTTTATTAATCAGAAAAATTGAATTGCATCAGAGCCTTGACAAACTGACAAATGATTAAATATGTCAAGTCTAAAATATTGTGACAAAATATTTACTTTTTGGACTCTGTTCTTATTTAAAATTGTATCACTTTCTCAGGTTTTTAATTTTTAGGAAGTTAAAATAAATATTCCCAAGAAATTATAAATGTAGCCGGGCACCGGTGGCTCATGCCTATAATCCTAGCTATCAGGAGGCTGAGATCTGAGGATCAAGGTTCAAAGCCAGCCCAGGCAAGAAACTGTGTGAGACTCCTATCTCCAAAAAACCACTAGAAAACTGGAAACAGCGTTGTAGCTCAAGCAGTAGAGCACTCTCCTTGAGCTGAAGAGCTAAAGGACAGAGTTCAAGCCCCATGACCGACAAAAAAAAGAAAAAAGAAAAAAAGAAAAGAAAGGAATTATAAATGTGTGAGATTAGGCAGAGTCCAGTAGCTCCCATCTGTATTCTTGGTAGTTAGAAGACATAGATATACAGATAGAAGTGTCATAGTTTGAAACTAGCCTGGGAAAAAAGTTAGCAAGATTGCTGCTCAAAAGAACAAGCTGGGTATGGCACAGCTATGTAAAAGGAGGATCACAGTCCAAGTCTGACACTAAGAAAAAAGTGTGAGTCCCTATCTGAAAAGTAACTACAGCAAAAGGGACTGGAGATGTGACTTAAGTGGCTTAGCACCTGCCCATCAACCATGAAGTTCTGAGTTCAAAAACCCTCTATCCCCTCCCTACCCCCCAAAAAGGAACAGAATTAAGCCCCCACCCCCAAAAAATCCTAAAACTTTAGCGGCTGGAGACCTGCTAACAGTGTTACAGTGGATAAAGAGCGACATAAAACATTAATAGACACACTCTCTGCACAATCACAATCTCCAAAACTATCTTTCTTTATCTAAACACATCCTTGTTTTCCTTTGTAGCTTTCCCCAAAGAATTATCTAGAAGAGAAAGGTTCCATATCTTAGTATCCACCTTCCTCTACACATCCTGACTGCTACTCTACTCTAGCATTGCTTTCTTTCGTTTCTTTTCTCTCCTTTTTTCTTTTTGGTAGCACTGGGAATTGAACTCAGGTCCTCATAGTTGCTAGGCAGGCGACCCTACCACCTCAGCTGTAACTCTAATCCCAACCTTGTTTACTAATTGGCAATTGTTGTGTTTGATATTTGCAATCAGACTTGCTAAATGGCTAGGCAGAAAAAGCTTTTAGTGTATTCTGTCTGTGAAAAATAAAATGTAAAGCCAGGCGCCAGTGGCTCATACCTGTAATCCTAGCTACTCAGGAGGCTGAGATCTAAGGATCGTGGACCTGAGAATCAAAGCTAGCTCAAGCAGAAAAGTCCCTGTGAGACTTTTATCTTCAATTAATCACTCAAAAACTGGAAATGGCTCTGTGGTTCAAGTGGTAGAGCTCTAGCCTTGAGCACAAAGAGGCTCAGGGACAGTACCAGGCCCTGAGTTCAAGCCCTTCAACCAATGAAAAAGAAAATATACCAGCTAGAGGAAATGACTCCATAAGAGTCTTTGCAAGGCTCTGGGTTAATTCTCCAAACCACATAAATATTACACGTGTACACACATGTACACACATGCACACACACAAGTGAAAGTCCAGTGGTCAAGTTTGTTTTATTACTATTTGCTTGCATAACAAGTTGATTAATTCCTTACAAAGTACACCCAAAGAATTTCCTTTCAACCTCTTTCCCCTACTCAGTACCACAGAAATTCACTAACTTAATTGCTCCATAACTATTACTGACAAGAACTCCAAACTGTTGATAGAATTTTTTTTTTGTCAATGGTGAGGCTTGAATTCAGGGCCTGGAGGCTATCCCCAAGCTCTTTTTGCTCAAGGTTAGCACTCTACCACTTTGAACCACAGCTCCACCACTTCTAATTTTTTTTCAGGTAGAGAGAGAGAGAAAGAGTGTGTGTGTGTTGCCAGTCCTGGGGCTTGAGCTCAGGGCCTGGGCA